>NC_092227.1:58548618-58646118 GCF_036320965.1 Panulirus ornatus | reverse complement strand
GGGGGAGGAAACGGGAGAGGTCCATTACTAACTCCCGTCTCAGCTGCCGACGAAATCCCACTGCTGGGAGAGGGGCCGCTGTCTTCCAAGATACATTCACTCTGATACCCGAAAATCTTCCCCCATATGGCGCAGTGAATCTGTTAATGTCCTCCAAGTCCCTAAAGGTCTCCCTTCTAACTGAAGGGTAATCAGAAGAAATCACTCCCTAAATCCTACATGAAGACTCCATCTGTTTCCTTCTCCGAGAGACCCTCTTAGGTTTCTAGATGGCAAACGAACCAGTTTCTGCTCCGTGACAGCCTTTCCAAGCTCTGTCCTGAACCCAAGACTCGCTTGTCTAGAATTTCGACACGACGAGGAAAATGGAGACTTAATATTAAGAGACAAGCTCCATGGGGGAGGTCATCATAAGACTGGTCCCCGATGGTGATGCGACAACATCCAGAGCTCCAGTCCTGGCATGTGACCTCACCTGCTCACGATGATGCAGTAGGGATGTTGGGGGTGTCACCCACACGTCACCCAGCTTGCCAGGGATCATCATGTCATCCCCCCGGGGCACTTCCCTCCCCCAGCCAGGGTGCCTGTCTCATCCCCCGGGGCTCTCTTCTCCCCCAGCCAGGGTGCCTGTCTTATCTACCAGGGGCACTTCCCTCCCCCAGCCACATCGTCTGTGTAACCCCACGGGGCATTCCCCTTCCCCCAGGTAGGGTGTCTGTCTCGACCCCCGTGGCACCCTCCACCCTCAGCCCCCGCCAGCTGGCCCAGCACGGAGGCAGAGATAACCAGCAGCTCCCCCGTCTGAACCAGGTATTGGCAAGGTTTATTATTCTGTTTAATGGTAAAAGCGGCGACATCCACCATTACTTCCTGTGGCACATACTCACCCAACACACTCTAGCCTCCAACACCACTTGTGGCTCACACACTCACCCGACACACACTAGCCTCCGACACATATTCACCCAACACACACTGGCCTCCAACACCACTTGTGGCTCACACACTCATCGACGCACTTTAGCCTACAACATCCGTGGTGGCTCAGACTCACTACCCTACATTCTTATATTCAAGACCACCTCTGCCTCGCCCACTCACTACCATAAACTCTAGTCTCCAGCACAATACTGACCCCACACAATCTCCTCCTCATACCTTACCCTTCACAAACTCTATGTTGCACTAACTTTTCCAATCTTCATTCACAGGCTCTATCCCACCTCAGCACACACACACACACACACACACACACACACACACACACGCGTTGCTGAGACACCAAACGGACCTCTTGAAATCCTCATCATGATGAGACTGTTGTCTGTACAGTTCTCGGGAAGGTAATCAGAAACCGAGTGAAAGACTTAGTATAAAAAAAGAAACCACGTAAGCGAGAGAGAGAGAGAGAGAGAGAGAGAGAGAGAGAGAGAGAGAGAGAGAGAGAGAGAGAGAGAGAGAGAGAAACACGGCTTTAGGGAAAGGAGGTCATGGGTTGTGAACCCCACAGCTTTTAACGAGAGAGTGAGCTCTGTCTTGGACATACGGGGAGGTTGAGTGCATTGTCTATCTGGACTGTCAGGAAGCATTTGGCACTACCGCATGGGAGGCTGATTACGAAGCTGGATCACAAGGCTCAGGAATGAGGGAGAGAGAGAGAGAGAGAGAGAGAGAGAGAGAGAGAGAGAGAGAGAGAGAGAGAGAGAGAGAGAGAGACTCCGACGATGGACAGAAGATTATCTTAATGGAAGGGAACAACAGGACACATGTCAGAGAAGCCTTTCTCCAAATGGATGGGGGTCATCTCTGGAGGGACTCAGGAACCTGTTCCAACACCGGAACTCGTTCTAACAGAAGGACTTGCCAGAAGGCGTGTCCTCCTCCAACCTGAGTGTGTCTGCCGATGATGCACGGATCACGAGGGAAGGGAAAGGCGAAGAAGACTGCATCAGCCTACAAGGGAACCTAGACATTCTCCTGCAGCTGGTGTGTTACGTGGTTGATAAAATTCAACCTGAGATAATGTAGTGGGACAGAGTGAAAAAAGGACTCAATATGATCACCTTTTTTTTTTTTTATCAGTGAATAAGTTTCAGAATTCTTCGTGTGAGAGGAAGCTGGGAGTTTACATCAGCCAAACCTGTCACCAAACTTCAGGAGACACATTGTATGTTGGCAAATACTAGAATAGTTTTCAAGTATATGAATAAGAAAATATCTAGCAAGCTGGTCATATCCTTCAAAAGGCCAAAACTAGAATGTTTTCCAAGTTTGACCACAGCACCCAAAGAAGCAAAGAGGAGCCAACAGAGGAGGTCCAGAGGAAGGCAAAAATGGACACCAGAAATAAGAGATATGAGTTACAAGGAAAAGCTAGAAGCCTCAAATTTGCCTACTTATGGAAGACGGAAGAGTGATGGATGACCTAAGCACAAGATTTTAGGATTTAAACCAGACTGCTGAAGTTTGGTTTCTTCGAAATATGTAGGGAAGGAACAACCAGAGCAAGTCATAAAGAAAGACGTAAAGAACTGCTTTTATAGTACAAGAGTAGTGGATGAATGGAATAAATTGAGAGGATGTGGTAAACGTGGACAGCTTACAAAAGTTGAAAAGGTTGTACAAGGTAAAATCAATTAAAAGATGGGGCTCGACGAGTATCAAACTCCCTCCCCGTACAGTACAAACAGGTAATTACACATACTTTCGCAAAATGTCTTCTCAGGCTCATACTCTCTCTCTCTCTCTCTCTCTCTCTCTCTCTCTCTCTCTCTCTCTCTCTCTCTCTCTCTCTCTCTCTCTCCTAATAATCGTACACACATTCTCCTCGACAAGAGAGCTACAACAAAATAAAAGTAAAACAGAAATAGCCTGAGTGCATGACGCTCACTCATCACTAGATACAGACATCACTAAACGGCAACATCATTCGACACCAAGATCGCCAAGCTACAAACCTCACCAGACACCAGCATCATTAAACACCAACATCACTCAACACCAACATCACTGGCCACCCAATAGCAAAGGCACTAACATCACCGGACCCCGACAACACCAGTCACCATCACCACCAGGCCCTAACATCCCCAGACACCACCACCATCAGCAACCAAACATCACCAATACCATCAGGCATCATCATCATCATCATCATCATCATTACCAGTCACCAACATCACCAGAGCTGACGACAAGACATACATTCACAGTTGTGACATGTGGGCAGTGACGAGACTACCGCCGCTACATCACAGTGACCAAACTGTGCACGTAACCCCTCACTGAAGTTCTATCATCCGGAACAAACAGTGAGATTCCAGTCACCCTTTCTTACTTTCGTCTATTTTTTCCCTCTGGTTTAGCGAAGCTCAGTCAATCCATTTCGAACGTTGACGGTGAAATCTGGCTGTCACTGTCCTCTGCACTGCAAAGTGACACATAACTCATTAATTCTATGTTCTGAACTGTTCGGTGAAATTAGACTGTCTGCCTATCCTCTGAAGTGGAGAGCGAGACCTGATTTCACCCTAATGAATATAATCTCCCAGGCTGTTCAATGTGGAAAGTAATTGACTTCGCAACGAAGCCGAGAGCAGTTTTTAATCACAGAGAAAACAAAGGGAACCTCAGCTTTTCAAGTGTCCAGTGAGATATATGATGTGAATGTGTGTGTGTGTGTGTGTGTTGTGTGTGTGTGTGTGTGTGTGTGTGTGTGTAATAGCTTCTACAAATCATCGTACATCATTTTCAGTTAAGATGGTACCTGGTTTATCTATAAATCAAAAGGATTAAATACGTAAGTCTGGAGATCCTCCTCTCTCAGCAGGCCACAGTGGGTCACCAAATATTCCTAAATAGGAGGAAAATGTCGACGGATCGTCCAGTTATGAGGATATGTGAGGATGATTCAACGCGGGAACATCCGCTGATGAACAAAACTTTCCCCAGACGGGACCACTAACCATCCCATGGCTGGAATACTTCTAAGCTTTGCCCTCCCACACTGGGATATTTTCATACTTTGTAAAAACCCCGCAGTAACCATTTACATCAGACTGAATATCAACGTGTGACACATTCGTTCCAAATAATTGAAAGGGATGATTAGTCACTCCACACCTAGTGCCATGTCTGTAGGTCTGTTTCTGTCCTCGTATGGGATCTCAAGACGCAGCAGTAATACGTCTTGGTCAGCAAGGTCAGGTCATTCTTATCACAGAAACAACCTTGTACATTGAAACAAAAGCTTTTTACTTCTATGTAACTCTTAGTTGGAAACTTCTCACAGGAGGGTGACCTCCGCAACTCTGATGACATCTGGCTGATTCATAACAACTGTGTGGGATTACGCAGCCCAGGTGCGACTGCATCGTGGCATAAGAGCTGGGCCTCACAGAACCCAGCTCGGCGCGACGAACGCTCCCCTCCCGACGTCGAACAATATAGCCCGACAGATTAAAAAATAAAAGTCTACAAAAAGGTTTAGGATGGAATGTTTCATATCGCTCGTCAGACCGACACACGCTTGCATACATTCATATACATACATACACGTTTGCTGATAGCCACCAGGAAAAATGAAACATGGCAAAGTCCCGTGAGCTCTTTTGTGTATCTTTTATAAAAATTTTGCCTTTTAGTGATAATCTTACGTTAGTTTTCACTTTAGTTCCCCACTTACTTAGGGTCTGTAATGTAAATGTAGCCTTAGGCAATTTTAGCACAATAAAGGATATCTTAATCAATAACTCTCCAGAAAAATCTGCTGGCTGTGTTTACAAAATACCTTTCCAAAGATGTGATATGTTTTACATTAGGCAGAGTGATAAGGTTCTCTTTGTTAGGCTTGTGCAAGATAAATGTTGTATCGGCACAGGACAAGTTTCCAATGCCTTGTTCATTCAAGTTCGATTTTATGACTACTGCACTGATTGGACCAGTGCTGATTCATTTATAACCTGTAACTCCTAGATCAAAAGAAATAATACTGAATCTTCTCTTATCAACCACACAAAGAATTGTGACATGAATACAAGTGAAGGTCTATATATACTGGATAGCTCTGTCGTGGGCAAAATTTGTCAAGGTTTTCTGTCTTGATCGCAGGATAAATTTTGTGCTCGATACGAGACCCAAAAAGCACGAGTCACAAACACATGGTCCAGAAGGCGCCTCACCATATAGATAGATACATAGAGAGAGAGAGAGAGAGAGAGAGAGAGAGAGAGAGAGAGAGAGAGAGAGAGAGAGAGAGAGAGATACTGAACCTTCTACCTCATTTCTAAATCTCCCCTGACGACGTAATGCACACAGGATTTTTCGTGTCTGGTTTTACCTCGTGGTTATCAGCAAATACCAGATCACGCGCATCACTGGGACTTTACTGCACGTACACACACACACAAACACACACGTGCGAATGTACACATACATTAGTGCAGACACACGCACATACACACAAAAACATTACCATGGACACGTCAATGTACACACAAAACTTGAGCAAAAAAGCACACACACACACACAGCATACAAACAAACTGACAAACAAGGCAGCAAACAGGACAGACAACTACCCCAGGACCAGTGCCACCAGCATGATCAATGAAACCTCTTAATCATATCCCCTGATGCACTGACATCAGTGCGTCCTATACACTGTACCCCCGACATTATGACGGCGCGTCCCATACACGTTACTCTTAACACTATGACGGTGCACCACACCACACACTCAATATCCTCGCCAATAGTACCTCGACACTATAACGGTACACCCTGTACCGCGGTACCTCCGACACTATGACGCTGCACCCCGTACCACGGTGCTCCTGGCACTACGGTACCCTACCGGTAGTGACTCGTCCTCACCCAACGGTACCGGATGAATCATGGTCTCATCAGAATGGCTGTAACGTTCTTATTCATAAGTAGAACACAACATTCATCCTTTGTTCAGCAAAAGTTCAATTCACACGTCATGAAGTTACATGGGCATGTGGACGACAGGTCATGACAGGAAATCTAAACCACAGTACCTCCTACACCACAGTACCCCCTACACTACAATATTCCCTACACCACTGTACCTTATACACCACATCACCCTGTACACTCCTGTCTCCAACAATATGGTATCCCATTATACCACAATGCCTCCTCCACTACCGTTGCTTACGTGTTGGTGTCCCTTGCACCAAAGTACCCCCTAGACCACAGTACCCCCTACATCACAGTAACCACTACACCACAATAACCACTACACCACAGTAGCCACTGCACCACAGTAACCACTACACCACAGTAACACCTACACGGCAGTGCCTCCTACAACTGGGTGACCCCTGTCCCACATGGCCCCTTAAACCAAAACGTGACAAAACTGTAAGTTGGTTATTACGTTATTCCTGCGTGTGAAATTTATGTATTTTCTTTTTCACGGTTTTCTCAGAAAAAGAAAAGAACGGGAATGCACATTTCTCCCAAAGTTAAACCATGTCTTAACTACTGCAATAAATATCATTCATTCAAAAAAGGATTTTTTTTTCCAAAGAATAACTCGTGTTGACATTCATTTGCCTTATGGAATTGTAACCTTTCCCTACCTGTATAAGGGCTCGCGGGGAGCTGTCATGTTAGAGGGAATTCCATTACTGATATTAATGAGCAGAGTTTAGCCCAATGTGTTTTTCGCTGGTTAGTCTCTGCATCCGTCAGCTGTGGTTGAAAAAAGAGGTAACTAAGCTAACCCATTCAGCCTCACTCAGATAAGCTCTGCCGTCTGTTGCTGCCCAGCGCTGATGCCACACTTCACGATGGCGCTCATAAATCATCATCGAGACTCATCATCATGTTGGTTCGAGAGTGCAGACACGGTGCAGTACCTCACTGAGCTGGGATAGGTGAGGATCTTCGTAGGTGAAAGCTGAGGACGAGCTTCACTGTGCTTCATGCTGTGGACCCGGTCAATAAAGATGTTAAGACAGACTCAAGTGCTTTGAACTTTAGCCTCGGGTTACCGGCCATGTTTGCCCACGCGATTCTGGGAATCCAGTACCTCGCGTAGGACGTCTGCATGAATGATCCGTCCAAATTGCAGAGCGACGCTGCAACACATCCCTGGCCTCTCTCTCTCTCTCTCTCTCTCTCTCTCTCTCTCTCTCTCTCTCTCTCTCTCTCTCTCACCTCTTGCCATTTCGAAGGATTTCATCAATCGGATTTCCTTGCTCTTTTTATTCTCGGAGTCAGAGTTTTAATATGATACTTTAAGCCTATTACTCTTTTTTTTTCTTCTTTTTTTTAAGTGAGAACTTGAGCTCAGACTGGTGTGAGGGGCATTAGTTAGCTTCCTCACCAGCCGGAGGTTATTACCAGGAATAAAAAGCTCATCCGAGAGGGATTCACTCTAGGTCTTGGAAGATTGTTTCGTCATTCACACTCTTGCTCACCCCTCCAATTAGTGGTGGTGAAGTGACCGATCTACTCGGTGGGGATGCAATGACCACCCAGTTACTGATGTAACAGTGACCAGCCCACTTGGTAATTGCTGATGTACTGACCAGCCCACTTGGTGATTGCTGATGTACTGACCAGCCCACTTGGTGATTGCTGATGTACTGACCACCCCACTTGGTGATTGCTGATGTACTGACCAGCCCACTTGGTGTTGTTGCAGTGAACAGCACACTTAATCGCTTCACACTGTTTCTGTGATCTGCGTACACACTGAAGTCGCACCGAGCAGCCCACATGGTGCGGTCTCACTAAGTAACTCACCTGGTAAGGTCGCATCGGCTAGTCCACCCTACCCCTCGTCACCTTAGGCGAGTTGGTGAGGTCCCTAAACAGCGACTGCCACCGAAAACCACCCGCGACCACTAAACACCACACAATAACCGTCGTAATGAAACTAGGCACGCGGAAGCGAGGGTGACGCCGCGGAATAAGGGTATCTGTACAATGTGAGGCATCAGCAGCAGGTGGGGCTCGTGGTGGTAATATACAACGAAGTCTGCCTTCTGAACCACGTCACTATCACACTGTTGTGTCCCTCCGTCTTCCCATCTTAGTAATACGCTCTCACTAATTTGTGACTTCTCCCTGATATAAGGTGAGGCCTACATCACTTGTTTCATGGTTGCTTTATCTTTCTCATATGATATTCCGTCATCTCAGACAAAAGACGGTGTCTATCATACTTGAAAAGCACCCACTTTTTCAGAGCCTGGAAAATATGGCGTCTCTATGGATGAAGGCAGCAAGTATGAATAGGTACATGCGTATATATGCATATGTCTGTATATGTATACGTTGAAATGTATATGTATATATACGTGCGTATATGGGTGTATGTGGGTGACTTGGGCCATCTCTTGACTGTTTCCTTGCGCTACCTCGCTGACGCGGGAGACGGCGATTACGTATAATATATATTTGACAAGCAATAACTGTTTATGTAAACATATTTAAACATATTTCATTAGTTGGCAAGATGGCTCAGAGTCTTACAGGAGTATTTCACCTAATCTACAGCAATCCGCTTCACTTTCACTGGTATTCTGAGAAACAGGAACCATCCCACTAGGCTACGGGTCTACCGCGCCACATCCGGCGAGGGACGACTTAATAAAAGTTTTCAATATCCCGGATCCCTGGTGTTAGGCGTGTTTCCTGTCATGACTGGTTTATCTTGCCCAGACCGACACATCAACAATATCCCGGATACCTGGTGTTAGGCGTGTTTCCTGTCATGACTGGTTTATCTTGCCCAGACTGACACATCAACAATCATGCCGAAGATGATATTTTGCGTCCAGATTTCGGATAAAAAAAAAACCACGTTTCAGTATTTTCTTGCTGTATTTACTCATGCTTATCCGTTGTGGCAACATCGGATGAACAGATGCCTAACACTGTCGTTCGCTCCAAGTATTTAATGGTTTAATTCGTTTCATCAAGAGTAGAATCTTGGCCAGCCTCCAGCTCAGCATCTGGCCAGTGTTTTTAGGGCGACCAACACCACAAAGTGCTGATCTACATCGTGAGGGTTCCTTAATAAGGTTAGTTACGAGGTAGGAGTCTTAACCCCCGCCATCGTTTAACGATAACACCGAGAATCTTTTTTTGTTCTAATATTTCACCGGACTGATGAATACTACTAGTCAAATTAGATCAAAAATGCACACAAAAACACACACACAAAAAAAAAAAAAACGAAATCGGCTACTTCACGACCAGAATGAAGAATGCCAACACATAACTCATTAATGAGAGACATGTTACAAGCCAGTAGATGAGAGCAAAATTGCTTGTGGTAGATCCAATTTCCATCGCAATGAAAAGCTTCACATAAAACCTGTGGTAAAGAGGAAGCAGGAAAGTCAAGCGACCACAAGATGTTGTCACTACCAGATGAAAGGTTTGGCCACAGGGAGCACTGGCCCATTTAGTTTATTCTCAGATGTTAACCATATGATTGTATACTTTATTGCCAGTTATATGGATACGCCGATATATATATATATATATATATATATATATATATATATATATATATATATATATATATATATATATTCCTATGAGTCCACGGGGAAAATGAAACACGAAAAGTTCCCAAGTGCACTTTCGTGTAATAATCACATCATCAGGGGAGACACAAGAAATATAACGGGAACTTTTCGTGCTTCATTTTCCCCGTGGACTCATAGGAATATCTTGATCACGCGCAAAATTGTGATCCTTTCCAACATATATATATATATATATATATATATATATATATATATATATATATATATATATATATATATATATATATATATATATATATGTGTGTTGGAAAGGATCACAATTTTGCGCGTGATCAAGATATTCCTATATATATATATATATGTATATATATATATATATATATATATATATATATATATATATATATATATATATATATATATATATAAAAGACATCGTTTTAGGGACAGGGTCAAACAAAGTCTGCAAGAATAATACAATAACTTATTGTTAAAGATAAAATACTTGAAATACTGTGACGGAATCCACTTCCCGCATCTAGTACGCGAATTCATTTTATGAAAAGACTGTTAACTTGTTTACTAAACTACCTTTGAAACTTGCAGTAATCAACCGGCCGTTAACGACCTGATTAAGACCCTTTGTGACCTCTATAATCCTTTTTTGCTCAACCGCTCACAGGATGAGCACGGCGGCAGCCACAATAACCAGCCGGTAACAAAATGAATAATCCATAGCCTGACGCGAGAGACCAGCTGAGGAAGGCCGGCCAGTAAACAAGTTAGCCATCATCAGTTTATTATAAACGGCTCCGAAAACGATGACAATATGACATGCGGGAAGCTTTCTACGCTTCTATGTGAAACCCAGTACACCATGAAACCCAGTCATGAGTACCATGAAACCTGTCGTACAACCAAAGTTTAAAGACGTATTCCACTTCATCTCAGTGCAATGAGCCACGAAGACGAGTGTACCTGGACGTTGATGGATGTATCTACTGCGTGTACATCTGGGAGGTGACTGGTTGTGCATGGTGTGTGGACATCTGGATGGTGATGGATGTGCACAGTTGGTGCTCCTACCAGTAATAACGAAGCCATGCTTTACACAAAACTTTGATCCTTTTCCTATTTCAAAGTGTCTTTCTACGATGGCTGTGGCAGAACTTTGTGTCTGTGAATTCCCTGAGGAAGTTCGTCTATTTTTGTTCTGGAAATTCGAGGCGCTCCAGTGCCTATTCACTTCGTGTCAATGGCGGTTTGTCTTTCCGTAATTTTAGTCTTATCTCTTTCATGGAGGAATTAAGTGTGGTAAACCCTGACCATTGTTCCGCTAAGAAATTTCAGGCTTCAATCTGGGGTTAAGTCAGCTGTAGCGATGGTCCAGTCTATGAGTGGTATGATTCTAATATGACCTTTGCCGTTCGACTACATCATCAACATCAGAATCCACTTCGCTGATCATCTTTTTCCTCCCATGGACTGAAATTTGAAGTATTGTTCTGTAAAGGTTTTATTCTCTTTCCCTTCAAAACCTTAATTAATGGTGGGGGAGTCTGGCCAGGGGACTCGTGTGGAATCGCCAGAGAACTGGTGTCCATCTTACCAGGCAACACACGTGTCAACAAACTTCTTTTCTTCGTCTGCATTACGTAAACTTTTCGCCTGCCAATTCTCCTCACACGACACAAGGATACGCGACAGCGACATCTGTCCCGCCGTTGTTTTCAATAGGTACCATTCCATTCCACTCTTTTCCTTTTTTTTCGCTGCCGTCATCACCCCAACTTTCCCAGTACTTCTGCCGATCTTGTGGTGCGTAGGGCCGTCCTGCCCTGAAGTGCGGACGTGGCCACCAGCACATCCCAGGTCCCTGCTGGCCGGCTCTCCCTCGCTCACCAGGCACCTGCTTTTGTCAGGAGGAAGTGATGACCGGCTGGGGAGGTGTGCTTCCCCCCTCCTCTCATGTGGAATGGCAAGGACGGTGGCGGGGAGGAGGAAGAGGAGGAAGGTAGATGGGTCCGATAGGTGGGTGTGGGCAGAGCGGTCTGATGAGACCCACCGCTCAGGTGGTGTGGAGAGGAAATGAAGGTGTGTGTGTGTGTGTGTGTGTGTGTGTGTGTGTGTGTGTGTGTGTGTGTGTGTGTGTGTGTGTTTTGATATATATTTTCGCATGTGTGTTCCTGCAAATAAAGGAGGAAGATTCACGCTCGTGAAACCCCCACCTCATAACCCAGCTTTCATATCATTCAATCCTTTCAACTAATTTCTACTGATTACATTTACAATTTTCCCTTTCATCTTGTTCCATGTATCGACCATAACTCATCTTGTTCCATGTATCGACCATAACTCAAGTTACCACTTTAACATTTCTTCAAGTCTTCTATCACTTGATTCTTTCTTTAGTTTCCCGCCGTGCCCCTCTCTCCAACCCGGTACGTCGAGTTTCAAAGACCTCCTTATCATGTACTTTATCATAACTACTCAGAATTCTGCACGTTATGAGTCTCTTTTCTTACTCTCTCCTTTAATGAGGGTCATTCCACGACCGAGAGCCAACACCCCTGTAGCTTATTCCCTCTACTTCTGACACGGTCTCTGCTGCCTTCCTCTGGACCTTCTCTAACAGATCAATATGTCCCCTTATGTTGGGTGACCATACTGGTACTGCATACTCGAGCCTGTGTTCAATACATGTTGGCAATATTCGTTTGAGCACTTACATGTCCCTGTGTGCCTCCACGAACATGCACTTCATGATGTTTTGTATCTTCCTTCGTGTGATCTTCTGGTGATATAAGCTTGATACTGTATCGACCTCCAAGTTCCTTATCAAATACTGATTCCTGCACAGTTTGTTTCCTTCAAGATTGCAATCGTGTATGTGCACGCACGCGTGGGTGTTACCGAGTTTCTCTCTCTCTCTCTCTCTCTCTCTCTCTCTCTCTCTCTCTCTCTCTCTCTCTCTCTCTCTCTCTCTCTCACTTGTCGGCCATGACAATATGAGGTGGGGAGATAACAGGGGAGCGGGGACCCGTCTTCGACGCCTGCTGTCTTCAGCCCCCTAGACGCACCTCCCCTGCTCCACCGTCAGAAGTTCATCATCGGGGAGTGGGTTTGCGCAGGTGGGGTGGGTGGAGGGGGGGGGAGGTCTTACTATTGTGCAGAAAAATTTCAGTGCCAGAAAAATATTCAGCCTCCCAGCTTCATTTACTCTCGCGCTAGGTGGCTGCCAACACCTGGCAATTTTTATTTTTCACCTTTACACTCAGTCTCTCTCACTAACTTTCCGTCTTTATATATATATATATATTTTTTTTTTTTTTTTTTTTTTTTTTTTTTATACTTTGTCGCTGTCTCCCGCGTTTGCGAGGTAGCGCAAGGAAACAGACGAAAGAAATGGCCCAACCCCCCCCCCCCATACACATGTACATACACACGTCCACACACGCAAATATACATACCTACACAGCTTTCCATGGTTTACCCCAGACGCTTCACATGCCTTGCTTCAATCCACTGACAGCACGTCAACCCCTGTATACCACATGACTCCAATTCACTCTATTTCTTGCCCTCCTTTCACCCTCCTGCATGTTCAGGCCCCGATCACACAAAATCTTTTTCACTCCATCTTTCCACCTCCAATTTGGTCTCCCTCTTCTCCTCGTTCCCTCCACCTCCGACACATATATCCTCTTGGTCAATCTCTCCTCACTCATTCTCTCCATGTGCCCAAACCATTTCAAAACACCCTCTTCTGCTCTCTCAACCATATATATATATATATAAAGTACCCAGGGAAATACGCACACGTACCCACACAACCCTTTAATCATCCATTCACACAGACACGCATTCGTCTTGTACAATGGTTTCAACACGCATCCCTACGAACATCACCCTTCCGACTGTGAACCCCACCACCTTACAACCCCCGCTCGCAGGTCTCCCTGATCAGCGGTGTACGGGGCGCGGCCACCAACCTTCAATAATAACCCAGGCAACCAACGGCACCACCTCCCAGCCCACCACCAACCCCCACTCCCCTCACACCCTCCCTTCCCCCTTTAAAGTTGATAGGAAAGTCACACACACACACACCTCAATACTTCATCAGCCCTGCCTGCAGGCCTCGCCTCAGAACCCTTGGGCAGAACACCCGACAACTGACGCTTCTCACAACGACGCTCGTAAAGACGTCAGAACGACAGCGTTGGAGGAAACCACACGTGTAGTTTATGACGCCACGTCCGCGTCTCAACTGGGGAACACACGTGGCACGCGCTGACAGTGTGTATACGTTGACACAAGAACCTTCATTCGTATTAACCCTCATACCGAGAAGGCACAATCTTTGAGCACGACGGTACGGCCCCTGAACACGACGGTACGGCCCTTGAACACGACGGTACGGCCCTTGAACACGACGGTACGGCCCTTGAACACGATGGTACGGCCCTTGAACACGACGGTAAGGCCCTTGACGATAGAGGCACCACACTTGGGTACGATGGCCTTAAAGGCCGAGTTCAAAGGTCAGGCCATCATACCCAGAGGTCGCAAGTCTCGTGCTGCGGGGTCGTGCAACCGTCCTGCTCATGAAGGGTAAGGGTCCTGCTGACGTCTCCGATGTTTGGAAACTAGACGCGTCCTTTCACCACGCCCAGTTTTCTACGACTCTTTGTGCTATCGCACCGGCAATCCATTCTTCCCCTTGTTCTAGGATGGCAGTGACGTGACATGACGGGAAATTGCGGCAGGCTCCGCATCCGGCGCTAAGAAACATATAAATGCTTATAAACTAAATACAAACTAGAAACAAAATCTAAAAAGTAAAAGGGGAAAGCAAGAAAGGCGGGAGAAAAAATAACAACAATAAACAATGAAAATGAATAAGCGAAAGGAAGTGTAATATACAGGCGCAAACAAGCCTAGGCTGGAGGGTGAGTTCATGTACAATCTTCTTGTACAATTTACTGACAAGAACAAAGAAACTAAGACACATAAACACAGAAACTGGAATCAGCCAAGTTGATGTGATGCCACGGTGCATTATGGAGGGGTGTCCTTAAGTTACTATTGCATATGGTCGATACTTTCTACACGGTACATCTACCAAACACTTTCATGACGTACATACAAACAGGACAGACGTACAGGCACAAGTAGCATTATGTTTTAACCCTACTCAAGGCGACCAATCTGATCTCCCACTTCTTCTCGTTCCCTCCACCTCTGACACATATATCCTCTTTGTCAATCTTTCTTCACTCATTCTCTAAATGTGACCAAACCATTTCAATACACCCTCTTCTGCTCTCTCTACCACACTCTTTTTATTACCATACATCTCTCCTACCATTTCATTACGTACTCGATCAAACCGCCTCACACCACATATTGTCCTCAAACATTTCACTTCCAAAACATCCACCCTCCTCCGCACAACCCTATCTATAGCCCATGCCTAGCAACCATATAACATTTTTGGAACCACTATTCCTTCAAACATATCCATTTTTGCTCTCTGAGATAACGTTCTCGCCTTCCACACATTCTTCAATGCCCACAGAACATTCGCCCCCTCCCCCACCTTGTGACTCACTTCCGCTTCCATGGTTCCATCCGCTTCTAAATCCACTCCCAAATATCTAAAACACTTCACTTTCTCCAGTTTTGCTTCCCAATTAACTTGTCCCTCAACCCTTCTGAACCCAATTACCTTGCTCTTATTCACACCTACTCTCAGCTTTCTTTTTTCACACACTTTACCAAACTCAGTCACCAGCTTCTGCAGTTTCTCACATGAATCAGCCACCACCGCTGTATCATCAGCGAACAACAACTGACTTACTTCCCAAGCCCTCTCATCCACAACAGACTACATACTTGCCCCTCTCGCCAAAACTCTTGCATTCACCTCCCTAAAAACCGAATTCATAAACAAGTTAAACAACCACGGAGACATCATACACCCCTGCTGCAAACCGACATTAACTGAGAACCAATCACTTTCCTCTCTTCCCACTCGTACACATGCCTTACATCCTTGATAAAAACTTTTCACTGCTTTTAGCAACTTACCTCCCACACCATATACTCTTAATACCTTCCACAAAGCATCTCTATCAACACTATCATATGCCCTCTCTAGACCCATAAATGCTACATACAAATCCATCTATTTTTCTCAGTATTTATCACATACGTTCTTCAAAGCAAACCCCAGATCCTCACATCCTCTACCACTTCTGAAATCACACTGCTCTTCCCCAATGTGATGCTCTGTACATGCTTTTACCCTCTCAATCAATACCCTCCCATATAATTTCCTAGGAATACTTAACAAACTTATACCTCTGTAATCTGAACGCTCATCTTTATCCCCTTTGCCTATGTACAATGGCACTATGCATGCATTCCGCCAATCCTGAGGCACTTCACCATGAGCCATACATACACTGAATATCCTTACCAACCAGTCAACAAACAGTCACCCTGTTTTTTAATAAATTCCACTGCAATACCATCCAAATCCACCGCCTTCTCAGCTTTCATCTTCCGCAAAGCTTTCACTACCTCTTCACAGTTTACTAAAACATTCTCCCTGACCCTCTCACTTCGCACACCACCTCGACCAAAACACCCTATATCTGCCACTCTATCATCAAACACATTCAACAAACCTTCAAAATACTCACTCCATCTCCTCACTTCACCATTAGTCCCCTTCACCAATGTTCCTATTTGTTCTCTTGTCTTACGCACTTCATTTACCTCCTTCCAAAACATCTTTCTATTCTCCCCAAAATGATACTCTTTGACCCCAACTCTCATTTGCCCTCCTTTTCACCTCTTGCACCTTTGTCTTGACCTCCTGCCCCCTTTATATATATATACATATATATATGTCGCGGGAGACAGCGACAAAGTATATAAAAAAAAAAAAAAAAAAAAATATATATATATATATATATATATATATATATATATATATATCCCAGTCATTCGCACTACTTCCCTGCAAAACTCGTCCAAACGCCTCTCTCTTCTTCTCTTCTCTTTCACTAAAAACCTTACTTCTTATCCAACCACTCACTACCCTTTCTAATCTGCCCACCTCCCACCTTACTCATGTCACAAGCATCTTCTGCGCAAGCCATCACTGCTCCCCTAAATACATCCCATTCCTCTCCCACTCCCCTTACGTCATTTGTTCTCACCTTTAGCCATTCTGCACACAATCTCTCCTCGTACTTCCTCACACAAGTCTCCTTTCCAAGCTCACTTACTCTCACCACTTTCCTCACCCCAACTTTCTTCTTTTCTGAAAACCTTTACATATCTTCACCTTCGCCTCCACAAGATAATGATAAGACAACCCTCCAGTTGCACCTCTCAGCACATTAACATCCAAAAGTCTCTCTTTCACGCGCCTATCAATTAAAACGTAATCCAATAACGCTCTCTGGCCACCTCTCCTACTTACATACGTATACTTATGTATATCTCTCTTTTTAACCCAGGTATTCCCAATCACCAGTCCTTTTTTCAGCACACAAATCTACAAGCTCTTCACCATTTCCAATTACAACAGTGAATACCCAATGTACACCGATTATACCCTCAACTTCCACATTACTCACCTTTGCATTCAAATCACCCATCACTATAACACGGTCTCGTGCATGAAAGCTGCTAACACACTCACTCAGCTGCTTCCAAAACACTTGCCTCTCATGATCTTTCTTCTCATGACCAGATGTATAGGCACCAATAATCAACCATCTCTCTCCATCAACTTTCAGTTTTACCTATATCAATCTAGAGTTTACTTTCTTACACTCCATCACATACTCACACAACTCCTGCTTCAGGAGTAGTGCTACTCCTTCCTTTGCTCTTGTCCTCTCACCAACCCCTGACTTTACTCCCAAAACATTCCCAAACCACTTTACCCTTGAGCTTCGTTTCACTCCAGGTTCCTTTCATCAAACATACTACCCTATCTTTCCTTTTTTCTCATCTTGCTTACATCCACACACATTTAGACATCCCAATCTGAGCCTTCGAGGAGGATGAGCACTCCCCGCATGGCTCCTTCTGTTTCTCCCCTATTCCAAGCGTGTCGCAGAAGGCGACTCAAGGGGACGGAAGCGGGGGATAGAAACCCTCCCCTCCTTGTATTCTATCTATCTATCTTTTTTTTTTTTTTTTTCATACTTTGTCGCTGTCTCCCGCGTTTGCGAGGTAGCGCAAGGAAACAGACGAAAGAAATGGCCCACCCCCCCCCCCCCCCCATACACATGTACATACGTCCACACACGCAAATATACATACCTACACAGCCTTCCATGGTTTACCCCAGACGCTTCACATGCCTTGATTCAATCCACTGACAGCACGTCAACCCCTGTATACCACATCGCTCCAATTCACTCTATTCCTTGCCCTCCTTTCACCCTCCTGCATGTTCAGGCCCCGATCACACAAAATCTTTTTCACTCCATCTTTCCACCTCCAATTTGGTCTCCCTCTTCTCCTCGTTCCCTCCACCTCCGACACATATATCCTCTTGGTCAATCTTTCCTCACTCATTCTCTCCATGTGCCCAAACCATTTCAAAACACCCTCTTCTGCTCTCTCAACCACGCTCTTTTTATTTCCACACATCTCTCTTACCCTTACGTTACTTACTCGATCAAACCACCTCACACCACACATTGTCCTCAAACATCTCATTTCCAGCACATCCATCCTCCTGCGCACATCTCTATCCATAGCCCACGCCTCGCAACCATACAACATTGTTGGAACCACTATTCCTTCAAACATACCCATTTTTGCTTTCCGAGATAATGTTCTCGACTTCCACACATTTTTCAAGGCTCCCAAAATTTTCGCCCCCTCCCCCACCCTATGATCCACTTCCGCTTCCATGGTTCCATCCGCTGACAGATCCACTCCCAGATATCTAAAACACTTCACTTCCTCCAGTTTTTCTCCATTCAAACTCACCTCCCAATTGACTTGACCCTCACCCCTACTGTACCTAATAACCTTGCTCTTATTCACATTTACTCTTAACTTTCTTCTTCCACACACTTTACCAAACTCAGTCACCAGCTTCTGCAGTTTCTCACATGAATCAGCCACCAGCGCTGTATCTATCTATCTATCTATATATATATATATATATATATATATATATATATATATATATATATATATATATATATATATATATATATTATTATTTTATTATTTTTTTTTTTATACTTTGTCGCTGGAAACATGATTGAAGACTAGTATTTATCCGGATCATAACACACAAAAGATAAAAATAAAAGAAAGAGAAGAATTTTAGCAGGAAGTAAGTACTTGTAAACATACAACAGAAAAAGTGGAACTGTGGACTGGATATCATCGGACTCGAAATCCAAAAATCTACAGCAGACAGTAGAATAAATCCCGATAAGAAAATAAATGAGCAAACCCCGATACTTGATGCAGCAAAGCGACCATAAAGACAAAAACAACAGAAACGAGACAAGAAGAGACATGTAGAAGCAGGGTCCCTGAACACCTGAGTCGCCACAGTGGCGCAAGTCTCTGGGGTTGGTGGGTTCTATTCCCTGGGTGACCAGGGGCACCCTATGACCTGCCTGGTGTACCACGGGACCTCGGGCTGCCCGTGTGTGGCCCGCCACAGTACAACATTCACAAGGCTACCACTGTAATACTGATGGACATACAACCACACCCAGGCACCAAGCTCCACCGTACATCAAGAATGATTATACGTTTCAGAAGATATATCATATAATTAGATATATTAATAAAAGAATATAAATAAATAAAATGAAAATATATACACATACAAGTTGGTGACTGAGTCTGGAGAGTGTGTGAAATGTGTGGGAGGAGGTAGCTGAGAGTAAATACGAACAAAGGCAAACAAAAGCAATGTTATTAGGTTTAGCAAAGTAGAGGGCGAGGTGCGAGTTTCGATGGAATGAATCTGGAGGAAGTAAAGTGGTTTAGATATCTGGGAGTGAACATGGCAGCGAATGGAACCATGGAAGCGGACGTCAGTCAAAGGGCGGGTGAGGTAGTGAAGGTTCTGGGAGCATTGAAGAATGTGTGGAAGGTGAGGTAGCTATCTGTATGGGATATGATTAAAGGTATAGTAGTCCTAACAATGTTGTATACATGCGAGGCATGGGCTATAGATAAGGATGTGCAGAAGAGGGTGGAAAAGTTGGAAATAAAATGTTTGGGGACAATATATAGTGTAAGGTGGTTTGTTGGAGTAAGTAATAAAAGGATAAGAGCGTGGTGTGGTAACAGAAAATGTGTGGTTGAGAGAACAGAAGAAGGTGTGTTGCTTTGGTTTAGACATAGGGAGGAAATGAATAAAGAAAGGTTGACAAAGAGGATATAAGTGTCAGAAGTTGAGGGAACAAGGAGAACTGGGAGACGAAATCGGAAATGGAAGGATGGAGTTAGAAAGAAATTTAGCGATCGGGGCGTGGCCATGCAGGACGGTGAAAGGCGTGCACGGGATAGAGTGAATTGGAACGATGTGGTATGCAGGGGTCGAGTTGCTGTCAATGGACAGAACCAAGGCATGTGAAGCGGCCGGGTGAAACCATGGAAAGGAACGTGGGACCTGGTTGTGGACAGCTGGCCGAGGTTTCGGTGCGTTGCACATGACAGATAGAGAATGGATGTGGGCAAATGCGGCCTTTCTTCGTCTTTTCCTGACGTTATTTCGCCAACGTGGGAAACGAAGATAAAGTATGAATGGAAAAAAAAAAAAAATATATATATATATATATATATATATATATATATATATATATATATATATATATATATATATATATATATATATATATATATATATATAAGGTATATATATTTTTGGGCCGAGTGTCTGGCCAGACAACGGACTATAAACACGGACCCCCGTAGCGGCAGCCCTCACCCCACTCCTCTCCACACCAACCCACCCAAACACCCCCAGGCCCCTATAATAAACAGCTGGGGGTCACAAGCAGCAAACCCTAGCAGGAAACTCTGGCTAAGGAAAGCTGCTGCCACGGGTTCAATCACTGTGTCCTGCCGGCAAGTTTTGATGTGTCAACTGCAGAGCAACATGGCGCTAACTTATCACGATCGAGAAACATAATCTTTACGTAACTCCCACCGACTCCCGTGACTTACACACCAGCTGCCTCTCCCCTCAGCACCGCCCGCATCCCACACTCATGGTGGTGTCGCCCTTTTTTTTTTTTTTCTATGCCGCATGAACAGCTAATTCACTGTGCACTCTCACCCATCCTGTGGGCGGTGGCGCAAAAGTCGATACAGAGCGCACAGAAGGTCCCGGAAATGACCGACAGAGTGAAACATATATGAAAATTCTCATGATGAGTGAACTACTCACAATATGGAAAGTTAGGGGGCTTCGTTGCGAGTAAAATATTTATATATATCTGGTAATGACTAGAGAACCATCTCTGAATCCACGTTTACAACAACCAATGTTAAAGGTCGCGCATAATTTTACCGGCAAAGTTTACATCCTGTCTGTTAGACAGGAGGGGTAAAATCCCATGGGGATCTGTAGCCCCAGACTAAGTCAAAACTCAACAACTTCAATATGTCTGCTGGTCCTGTTCGTAGAGCCACATATTTGTATGAGGCTCGTCTTTGATATGATGGCAGTGGATGGATCGACTGGTGTCCATTAATACTAGTCTTTGGTCTCGAAAAATTCTCTTCTTACTGGACGAGTACATTTAAGGAAGACCCCCAACTAGAGTTGTCTCCATCACTGGAGATACAAACCTTAGCCAATTCATCAATCCTGTCATGCATTTGAGCCCAGAATGTGGAGGTGGTCAGAGATATTTCGAATTTCAACTCCGTCATGCATGATTCTGTCATACCCGTGTTGTGCTTCTGACACGAGCATTTTGTAGTCATACTGATGGGAGTTTAATGCTCTCAGGAGAGTCAGGAGAGAGAGAGAGAGAGAGAGAGAGAGAGAGAGAGAGAGAGAGAGAGAGAGAGAGAGAGAGAGAGAGAGAGAGAAATCAGTCACAATCAGACCATCATTCTTCTGTGAAGATTATCAACACATTTCAGGGCGATGAAAACAGCAAACACCCAAATATAGGGAACAGCAGATGACTCGTTGCTGATCCAGGCTCCTCATTCTAGACAGGAACCTTGAGCATGTGTCTCAACTACACCATTTCCGATGGCTCCAGTGGTTCGTTGTGGGGATCCATCAGTGCATGTAATCCCCCGGAGGTAGTGTTTGGCGGAGATGGCATCAGTGTGACTAAGGGGCGTCGTGTTCAACTCGCAGCCTCCATTCAGTTTGTGACCTGAACAGAAGCTTTGGGGGAAATGAGGGAATACAGATGTCACAGGGGTTGACTTGCCATGGGGTAAGATAGTCAAACCACTCCATCACAGGGTAATGAATACCATACGTCCTCAGCTCAGTAGTAGATTTAGTCATCGTTAAATGGAGATGAATGTCTTCCTTTGGAGAGGGAGAGGCTGGAAGGCTTCAAAGTACATGGAGTGCGACACGTTGGTATGAACGTCCAAACAACGGCAAGGTGACTGACCTGTGTCTCTGCGAGTGGTGGTGGCCATGGTGGCTGTGAAGGAGGTGAGAGGTGTGTCGGTGACAGCTTTGATGGTGATGACGATGATGATGGTGATAGTGACTGCAATGAGAGTGGTGGTGGTGGTGGCAGTAGTAAGGTGGGGGAGTTAGTCGGTGATAGTGATGGAGCCCGTAACGAGAGCCGGCAGTGAAGGGTGGTTTGGGGAGAGGTTGTCAGTAACGGTGATGGTGGAGATGGAGACAACAGTGTTGGGAGGCGGGTGTCGCTGATGGTGGCGGTGGGTGAGGAGGGGTGAGGAGAGGGGAGCTACTATTGACGTCGCGAGCTACAGAAAGAAACGCTAAGATGTACAGCCCATTAGAAGAGTTTTAATTGGAGGATCTTTCCGGCCGGTTTAGACGCTCCCCTTCCTGGAGGGTCGTGGGGGAGGGAGGAGGAGAAAGGTCGTCTTACAGGATCACACTGAGGGTGGCGTTAAAGGTGGAGGTCGTGGCGGAAGGGCAAGGAGAGGAAGGTAGTGTTCGATCACAGGGAGGATAGTGAGCAGTACAAGGTAGCTAGAGGGATCACAGTAAAGGGGGTGTTGAGGACGACCCACCATCACCACGAAGGTGGTGTTCGAGGATGACCCACCATCACCACAAAGGTGATGTCTGAGGACGACCCACCATCACCACGAAGGTGGTGTTCGAGGATGACCCACCATCACCACAAAGGTGATGTCTGAGGGCGACCCACCATCACCACGAAGGTGGTGTTCGAGGATGACCCATCATCACCACAAAGGTGATGTCTGAGGGCGACCCACCATCACCACGAAGGTGGTGTTCGAGGATGACCCATCATCACCACAAAGGTGATGTCTGAGGGCGACCCACCATCACCACGAAGGTGGTATTCGAGGGTGACCCAGTCTGCCAGTAACTAGGAGAGTGACGGCTGGGAATGTTGCTATCCAGTTCGTCGCTCGACCCAAACATTGTTACCCTCTCTTACATAACTCCCTTCCTCACTCCTTCCCTCTCCATCTCTTTAATCCACCTCTCTCTCTCTCTCTCTCTCTCTCTCTCTCTCTCTCTCTCTCTCTCTCTCTCTCTCTCTCTCACACACACACACACACACACACACACACATTAAATTTCCTCATAATTTCCTTTACAAGTCAAGACTGTACATCGCCACACCAGTACAGGGGATGGAGGCCGAGTCCCCGCTACTGGCTCAGCGGAGAACAATTCCCGATGCTTAACGAGGGAGTCGGGGACACCGTGGCACGAGGGGCCACAGATGGGTGAGACAGGCAAGAGAAGTGTACGGAGGAATGTGAGGAAGTTATTTATATATATATATATATATATATATATATATATATATATATATATATATATATATATATATATATATATATATATATAAAGTGCATATGAACGAGCACCTTCATAGAACATAGAAACCTCCAGCAGCCAGCCCTATAGCCTAGCCTTCCCGCCTCTTGCACAGGGGTCCCGGGTTCCATCCTGGCTGTTGGGGGTTTGTATGAACCACGACTCATTAGGGATCGGTCACGAGAAATCCCGGAAATGGTGTGTGGGGCTTGGCTGATGAATGTGGGCTGTGGCTGCAGTGCATTGTGCATGACAGCTAGAGAATGGAGGTGAACAAATGAGGCTGGTGTTCGTCTGTTTCCGGCGTTTCCGTGATAAGACGGGACGCCGCGAGTACGTATATATATATATATATATATATATATATATATATATATATATATATATATATATATATATATATATATATATATGTATATATATATATATATATATATATATATATATATATATATATATATATATATATATATATATTTTTTTTTTTTTTTATACTTTGTCGCTGTCTCCCGCGTTTGCGAGGTAGCGCAAGGAAACAGACGAAAGAAATGGCCCAACCCCCCCCATACACATGTACATACACACGTCCACACACGCAAATATACATACCTACACAGCCTTCCATGGTTTACCCCAGACGCTTCACATGCCTTGATTCAATCCACTGACAGCACGTCAACCCCTGTATACCACATCGCTCCAATTCACTCTATTCCTTGCCCTCCTTTCACCCTCCTGCATGTTCAGGCCCCGATCACACAAAATCCTTTTCACTCCATCTTTCCACCTCCAATTTGGTCTCCCTCTTCTCCTCGTTCCCTCCACCTCCGACACATATATCCTCTTGGTCAATCTTTCCTCACTCATTCTCTCCATGTGCCCAAACCATTTCAAAACACCCTCTTCTGCTCTCTCAACCACGCTCTTTTTATTTCCACACATCTCTCTTACCCTTACGTTACTTACTCGATCGAACCACCTCACACCACACATTGTCCTCAAACATCTCATTTCCAGCACATCCATCCTCCTGCGCACAACTCTATCCATAGCCCACGCCTCGCAACCATACAACATTGTTGGAACTACTATTCCTTCAAACATACCCATTTTTGCTTTCCGGGATAATGTTCTCGACTTCCACACATTTTTCAAGGCTCCCAAAATTTTCGCCCCCTCCCCCACCCTATGATCCACTTCCGCTTCCATGGTTCCATCCGCTGACAGATCCACTCCCAGATATCTAAAACACTTCACTTCCTCCAGCCTCTCACCATTCAAACTCACCTCCCAATTGACTTGACCCTCAACCCTACTGTACCTAATAACCTTGCTCTTATTCACATTTACTCTTAACTTTCTTCTTCCACACACTTTACCAAACTCCGTCACCAGCTTCTGCAGTTTCTCACATGAATCCGCCACCAGCGCTGTATCATCAGCGAACAACAACTGACTCACTTCCCAAGCTCTCTCATCCCCAACAGACTTCATACTTGCCCCTCTTTCCAGGACTCTTGCATTTACCTCCCTAACAACCCCATCCATAAACAAATTAAACAACCATGGAGACATCACACACCCCTGCCGCAAACCTACATTCACTGAGAACCAATCACTTTCCTCTCTTCCTACACGTACACATGCCTTACATCCTCGATAAAAACTTTTCACTGCTTCTAACAACTTGCCTCCCACACCATATATTCTTAATACCTTCCACAGAGCATCTCTATCAACTCTATCATATGCCTTCTCCAGATCCATAAATGCTACATACAAATCCATTTGCTTTTCTAAGTATTTCTCACATACATTCTTCAAAGCAAACACCTGATCCACACATCCTCTACCACTTCTGAAACCACACTGCTCTTCCCCAATCTGATGCTCTGTACAAGCCTTCACCCTCTCAATCAATACCCTCCCATATAATTTACCAGGAATACTCAACAAACTTATACCTCTGTAATTTGAGCACTCACTCTTATCCCCTTTGCCTTTGTACAACGGCACTATGCAAGCATTCCGCCAATCCTCAGGCACCTCACCATGAGTCATACATACATTAAATAACCTTACCAACCAGTCAACAATACAGTCACCCCCTTTTTTAATAAATTCCACTGCAATACCATCCAAACCTGCTGCCTTGCCGGCTTTCATCTTCCGCAAAGCTTTTATATATATATATATATATATATATATATATATATATATATATATATATATATATATATATATATATATTCATACTATTCGCCATTTCCCGCATTAGCGAGGTAGCGTTAAGAACAGAAGACTGGGTCTTTCAGGGAACATCCTTACCTGGCCCCCTTCTCTGTTCCTTCTTTTGGAAAAAAAAAAAAAAAAAAAAAAAAAAAAAAAAAAAAAAGCGGGGAGGATTTCCAGCCTCGCGCTCCCTTCCCTTTTAGTCGCCTTCTACGACACGGAGGGAATACGTGGGAAGTATTTTTCTCCCCTATCCCCAGGAATATATATATATATATATATATATATATATATATATATATATATATATATAGAGAGAGAGAGAGAGAGAGAGAGAGAGAGAGAGAGAGAGAGAGAGAGAGAAAACTATCATGCGTACAAGCACACACTTTCAAAGTACCCAATAACAATGAAAAATAAACAATAAACTTGACCAGTATGTTCTCGCTCAACTGCACCCCTCACTCCCTAACAGTCCTGCAACACACAAGGCAGGAGAGGTACGCGGAAGGGGAAGGTGAAGGAGAAGGGGTGATAAACCCAGACCATCTCCTGACCACCGGTGGCTCGGGTTTATCGCCCTCCACCCTCCTCCTCCTCCTACTCTGGCCTTCCCGTTCCATTCGGTTCGGCACGGTCAGGACGCAAGGGCTGCTGCTAAGTGAGGGTGTATAGGTCAGGGAAATGGTGTTGGGGGGCGAGTACAAACGACGGGCTTAAGGGAATTGCGTGTCAGCCACAGGGGACCCTGTCCGATTGAACAGGGTCAGCGGAGCAAGATGGAGACCTGAACTACGTCTAGGTATTGACCACCTGAGTTTAGAAAATTCATCAGCGGATTTACGAGGGTTTCCACCACAACTCGTGGAGTAAATCTGTCACATCGAGAAAACGGGCTCCCGGTACTAGCTCTTTAAGCATCTTAAACACTGTGTTCAAAACAGATGATGGCGAGCCTTTTGAGAAGAAATAACCATATGAGGCGGGTGAGGGTAATACGCTGAGACATGCGAGATGAATCATGAATGCAACCTACAGGACGCCACGAGAGAGATGACTGGAACATATTCCAACATATATTCAAAGATTTCACAAATACTAAGATAAAACGATCTCATGTCACATTTTCTATTACCATGACACTCCGCAACAGGAGTCGCTGTTCACGATACACTAATGTAAAGCGTACGAAGTCGGAGTATAGGTTCATCGAGGAACTTCCCACTCCAAAGAAAAGCGTCATTTCCATGTTCCTGATTGAAACGCAGCCTTGAAGCAGCAGGAGCCCCGTAAAAGGAGTTCTGAGGCCTTATATATATATATATATATATATATATATATATATATATATATATATATATATATATATATATATATATATATATATATATATATGCATCAATCAGACACCTTCTCTTGACAATTACTTCCATCAGTCTCCATCACGTGCAACACAGCGGGCACACACGTCTTTTCTACAATACTCAATAATCTTTACTTAAGTAAATATCTAAACAGATGTTAAAATCAAGCTCCTGAGTACGACCCTGGAACACGATCCTTGGGCTGACTGCTTTGCATCTGGCCTGCTCCTTGAGAGTCAGGTGAAAGACCAAGTTATCATACCCAAGGAATAAGGGTCACATCGCTGGAGAGGCCCTCATACTTCTCACAGGTCGCATCCTCATACTCAAAGGTCGTACCATTATACTCAAGGGGTCGTACAGTCATACATAAGGGTCGTAACGTCATATTCAAGGTCGTAGGCTAAGGATTTGAGATCAAAAGTCCAGAATATCAATGAAGGAAACGGAAGCTGGTGTCTGGCTGATGACAATCCTATGGGTTGCCGTCTGGGAACACCTGCCAAGCCTTAATTTCAGTACCATCAGTAAACCTATGTACCATCAGTAAACCTCTGTACCATCAGTAAACCTCTGTACCATCAGTAAACATCTGTACCATCAGTAAACCTATGTACCATCAGTAAACCTCTGTACCATCAGTAAACCTCTGTACCATCAGTAAACATCTGTACCATCAGTAAACCTATGTACCATCAGTAAACCTATGTACCATCAGTAAACCTATGTACCATCAGTAAACCTCTGTACCATCAGTAAACCTCTGTACCATCAGTAAACCTTTGCACCATCAGTAAACCTCTGTGCCATCAGTAAACCTATGTACCATCATCAGTAAACCTATGCACTATCAGTAAACCTATGTACCATCAGTAAACCTATGCACCATCAGTAAACCTCTGTACCATCAGGAAAACCCCGCCTTTACTGATGAACAAGACGCAGCGTGATATACTTGTGTCAGCATCTGTCTATCAATATCATGTCTATACATCTAATCTCTCTGATTATCTAATCCATGCCGCACAAAGTCCACGGAAGTTGAAAACCAGATTTTATAGGTAACCCTCAGGTTCTGCTAGTTGTCCCCCTCACGCTAGGTCGGATGGAAAGGTGGGTGGGTGGAAGCTGTGGGTGGGGGCTGTGGGTGAGGGGTTGGAGTTGGGTGTCGGGACGGGGGTTGGGGGTGACCCACACCACGAATGCATGCCAAAGACACATCTACCCACTGAAGGAAAGCCTAGGTGTCCCCACCCGCCGGGCAGGCAGACAGCTCGTGGACGTAAAATACAAGAATTCAATTGTACTAGAAGACGGGTTTTCAGTTACGACAACTACAAGAGTGACAAAGGATGGCAAAGGGTAATTACGTCTCAGAGAATACCAGATATCAACTTACACTAATCATTCCCAGAACGATGTTCCCGAGCCAGATAAACGGCTAAATCTAATAAAAGAGGCACTAAACACTTTCCCCAAGATTGCTATATGTTCTGAATTTACGAACTATATAAGCTCCAACGCATCTCCGCATCTATGCTATCATCGCCCGGTCTTCCACCATATCCCCAGCAGCCTTTCCCAAGACCTTCATCTGTTTCTTAAGGTCTTAGACAAATTCTCCAACTCCCCTGTGACCCTCAGGTCCCCAAAAGTTCCTCAGATCTCACAAATTCCTGCCTGGTTTACGTGAGTTGAGAGAAGTTTCTGCAAGACTACAACACGGGTTTGTTTACATATCTGTCCGTTTGTTTGACTTCGCCCAGTTTGTGCTCAGCTTCTTTCATTTTCTATTGTGTTCCACGACCTGATATTTCTCCACATTTCGAATATCCATACGTCTCTATCATATATATATATTTTTTTTTTTTTTTTTATACTTTGTCGCTGTCTCCCGCGTTTGCGAGGTAGCGCAAGGAAACAGACGAAAGAAATGGCCCAACCCCCCCCCCCCCCCCCCCCATACACATGTACATACACACGTCCACACACGCAAATATACATACCTACACAGCTTTCCATGGTTTACCCCAGACGCTTCACATGCCTTGCTTCAATCCACTGACAGCACGTCAACCCCTGTATACCACATGACTCCAATTCACTCTATTTCTTGCTCTCCTTTCACCCTCCTGCATGTTCAGGCCCCGATCACACAAAATCTTTTTCACTCCATCTTTCCACCTCCAATTTGGTCTCCCTCTTCTCCTCGTTTATATATATATATATATATATATATATATATATATATATATATATATATATATATATATAAAGATTCTGGTGTTACCCAGGTCTCTCTTTCCAGAGGTTACTGGAGCCCAAGGGCGGGTATTTCCAGTCGTAGATTTAGTATTTCCCTAATCCTGGAAGCAACGCAGTCTTAAAGCCGTAGAAGCCCCTTCAGAGACAGTGGTCCTGGGGTTATGCAATAATGATAAGAACTTTATAACGTTTTTGTCAATGTAAACCTTAATAACGGTGGACGTACACACGATGAAAAACTGTAAACAGATATGAAAATATGATTAGCATATTTTATGTTAATGTCCTCGTTAATTTTCTAAAACCTTTTCACTGTGTTTTAGACTCTAAAATTGACTGGAAATGACGGTAGCTGAAATAAAAGGTTATCTGTGTGTTGTGGCTAACAATACAAAAGTCCATCCAGGCCGTGAGAGGAGAATTCCCTATACTTATTACAGGAAAGTCGCCACTCCATAGGAATATAACACGACCCGGGAGGCCTACAATCACCTACGATTAAATCTTTCAGACAGCACCTTGCTCAAGCGAGACGATGGTGCTTCACCTCACAATGTGGGGCGGTTCCCTACACGATGTCTCGCCACACAAGTGGATCAGTAGACGTGGATCATCAACTTGGCCACCTCGTTCACCTGTCTTGTCCACACTGGACTATTTCTCTTCTATGGGGCCTAAGATAAAACTGCAGTTTACTCGTGAAAACCACATTCTTTGTGGTTTAGTAAAGTCACCCAGCAAGCAACTGAAGGACGTTTTCGGCAGGTTGGAAAATGGAACTAAATTCTATATCACGAAATATACTGGCTATGTTGAGGTCTAGAAATATGACCAATAACTCAGTGACAACTTCTCGAATCATACTGTGATTGCAATCGTATCAGAATGTTATTACCTTAAAACCATACGAACTCTGTTTACTAGTCCCTGACCAGAATGACCATATGAAATTCTTAAAAGTTCAAAACTGCACAAGGACTTCACGAAAAGCCCTGGTTATATCAGATCAACGTAAATTAAAAGAAAACTGACCCAAACATGGAAGAGACATACACTGTCTGTAGAAATAGCAAAAAGACACGCATTAAGACTTTCTGAGCATAGTTATATTCATTCTCCTTATTTCTGATCTTGTCATAACGGTGCACGCATATCTCAAATGTTGTGATAAATGTTTACCTCAGTGCAGAAGCGACAGCCGATCAATAAAACAGATGGTCTCACTACATGTATGTACGATAGCCTAGTCATAACCTTCAAGCCAACCGTTATTACGCAGTAACTCTTGAAAGTAAAACAAATTTACTCTGGGTTTTGTATGTTCAAGCTGAGTTGCCTCCGTGCTTCCTGAACGACTATTAATGTAATTATAAAAAAAAAAACCGTTGTTTTCCGTACTTATCAGCAGTTTCCCGCGTTAATGAGGTAACGCATAGAACAGAGGAAGAAAAGGCCTCATTCACTCACATCCATTCACCAGTTCTCATTTCTAATGCACCGAAACTGCCACGTACTTAAGTATATACATATATCACACTGACATTACAATAAAGCTCTCGAAGCAGGACGGCACGACCCTCAAACACGACCGCTGGGTATGACTGCCTTGCATTTGGCCTGATCATACCTTTAGGGTCAGGTGATAGGCCAAGTTTATCATACCCCTGCCGGAGTCGCCGGCATTTGCCCCTCCACAACTTTCCAACTGATAGACACTTAGTTCAGACCCACAGACTAACCGTAAGACTTACATGCCGTCACATTTCACTTAAACGAAGTCGGATACTCCTCAAGTTCTCGTCTACAAGTTCGCAAAGAGCTCTTACAATTAACGTATCCCTCCTACTCAATACAAACATCCACTTTGGCGACCACATCTCCACCGGTGTAATTAAAGTAATTATATGCAGAGTACGGGGGAGACAAGCCTACACTCTTGGGGCCTCATCAATTGAACCATCCTCACCATTACGGAGCCTCTGTAAACATTCGTATTATCCCGGCTTTCACAGTCTCACTGTTTAGGTTACGTAATTCCCTGTTCGTACCGTACGGAGAGGTGGGTTGTACATTCGTGGTGCCACCCCAGTAGAACATCACTATCATACAGCTTCTTAAATCTATGTATGCTGCCTGCATTAACCATGTCCTCGGTCAATCTGTTCCACTCGTCCACCACTTTTGTACTGTAAAAGTGTGTGTGTGTGTGTGTGTGTGTGTGTGTGTGTGTGTGTGTCATCAGGGGAGAACCGGTGCCGTAATAACAGCATCTTGGCCCGGTACAAGTTTACTCCAATCCTACAAGTACGGGTGCATATCACAGCTCCCAGTATGGGTGTAAATCACACCTCCCAGTACAAGTACACACTACACCTCCCGGTACAGGTACATCGTCCACCTCCCTGTATATGTGGGTATTACACTGAAGCAGGTACACAGTACACCTCCCGGTACAGGTACACCGTCCACCTCTCTGTGTATGTGGGTATTACACTGAAGCAGGTACACAGTACACCTCCCGGTACAGGTACATCGTCCACCTCCCTGTATATGTGGGTATTACACTAAAGCAGGTACACAATACACCTCCCGGTACATGTACACAATACACCTCCCAGTACAGGTACGCACGACACCTGCCAGTACAGGTATGGGTCTGTTCCTGAGTCTGTGACATGCGTCTTGCTGGTCTTACCGACTGAAAGGACCAATTTTATTAACACATACTTGACCACGACGGTACATTACTTGGTCACGACGGGACAATACTTGACCACGAAGGTACAATACTTGGCCTCGACGGTACATTACTTGGCTACGACGGCACAATACTTGACCACGACGGTACAATACTTGACCGCGACGGTACAATACTGGACCGCGACGGTACAATACTTGGCCTCGACGGTACATTACTTGACCACGACGGCACAATACCTGACCACGACGGTACAATACTTGACCGCGATGGTACAATACTTGGCCTCGACGGTACATTACTTGGCCACGCCGGCACAATACTTGACCACGAGGGTACAATACTTGACCGCGACGGTACAATACTTGGCCTCGACGGCACAATACTTGGCCTCGACGGCACAATACTTGACCGCGACGGCACAATACTTGGCCTCGACGGCACAATACTTGGCCTCGACGGCACAATACTTGACCGCGACGGTACAATACTTGGCCTCGACGGCACAATACTTGGCCTCGACGGCACAATACTTGACCGCGACGGTACAGTACTTGGCCTCGACGGTACATTACTTGACCACGACGGCACAATACCTGACCACGACGGTACAATACTTGACCGCGATGGTACAATACTTGGCCTCGACGGTACATTACTTGACCACGACGGCACAATACCTGACCACGACGGTACCGTCCTTGAAGCACGATGGAACGATCCTTAAGCATGACAGTGTGAACTTTTGAGCACAAAATTGCTAATCTTGAGCAAAACGGTAGGATCCTTTGAGCACGACCTTGACAACGAGGTTAAAGTTCTACCTTATGGAGGCGACGATTGGCTAGAACGAATATCGACGAAGATCATGTTACTTGATTTGTCGCAGTTCATGGAACGATAACATACCTGAGGAATGGACTTTGATGAAAAGTGAACGCACATACAGCGAATGAACAACTCGAGAGTACGCAGGGTAATGAAGAGGGGAGACAAAGAAAATGACATCTAAGAAATAACAGACCCGATGAAAACCTCACAACATTTCATCTAGGACCCGACATTTGCCTCATTTTTACTGTTATTTCAACCTGGTATCACTGTTAACATCTGCCTCCGTTCACTGGCTGCAGCTGTGCCCTGTGAAGTGTGCGCTGAAAGGAACTCAGTTTTCACAGTTCTCAGGTGACAATACGTATGGATATCCTCTTGAATAATTTCTTGTAGGTATGAAAATGATTTATAAAACAATCATAGAGAACTAAATTCACGAGCTTCATAAAAGAAAGCATCCAAAAATATTCTTGACAGCTCATGATGCTAAACAAACAAACACCAATAAACAACTGTCACTGGTGCGTTCCAGCCACAACACTGAAACCTGACGTAACTCTCGAACCCTAGAGAGAGTTAGGGAGGGGGTCTGAACAGATTCTGCTCGTTTGCATTTGTATGATTCTAGCTCTATGCTCTTCGTTATTAAACTCCACTTCCCCCAACACAGTTATAACAACCCGGACGAGATATTCGTACACTTGGAAGCCACTGGGCCACAACCTTTTACTGAGTCTCGACACACAACAACTTTCGACGCCTAATTTACGACAGACGCCTACATCAATTTCGTTTCCCAGGGCCGCCCCTGAGCACACGAAGTGCAGCTGAGCACCACCGCTGTGTGTGTGTGTGTGTGTGTGTTTGGGGGGGGGCGGGGCGCCTCACGTATCCCTGGTTTGTGTCACTACCACAATTTCAATTCGGTCCTGCCACCACCATCACGGGCGGGTTTAACGCTCCAGAGCGCTGCTCAGAAAACACAAGAATGGAGTTATTTTGAGACGGATTTTCCGACATAATGACCAAGATAATTGCATCTTCTCCCACGACAAAAATAACGACCTGTTTTCCTAACAAAGGTGATTATATTTTCATAAGACTGAAGATAAAGACAGGCGTACGGGAGGAAAAATTACATATTAACTTGAGGAGGAAGTTGATGTATGTATTTACATAGTAATGAGTCGAGACTCCACCAGCACGTTAGCTGGAGGAGGAAGGTGCACCGTAGTGTACCACAGAGTAGCACTAGTGGTGTACCGTACTCCAGAACAGGTAGTGTACCATAGTACAGCAAATATAATGTACCGTGGTACAGCACAGGTAGTGTACCGTATTGCAGCGCAGGTAGTGTACCGTAATTAAGAACAGCTAGTGTACAGTAGCTTAGAATAGCTAGTGTAACGTAGTACAGCACAGCTATTGTACCATGGTACATGACAGATGGTGTACCATAGTGCTGCACATTTAGTATACCGTTGTGCAGCACAGGTACGCCCCACCCGGCTTGCAGGCTGGGTGGCTGGCGACATCCTCCTGCCACATTCACAGCACAAACATCGAACAAAGTCTCCACCACCTCACCCCGCTCCACCTCACCACCGCTCCACCACACCACCTCACCACCACTTCACACCACATCACCACTCCGCTACACCACCGTGGCTCCACAACACCATCACTCTTGTCACCATTTCACAACACCAACGCTCCACCACACCACCTCTCCACCACAGCTTCAAATACCACTCCACCACACCACAAACACATTAAAACATCGATTTACTACCAAACCACACCACAACAGCGTCCATGTATCATATCACACCACCGTCTTAACCACAGCACAGGAGCCTCTGTGGTGTAGTGGTTAGCGTTACTGACCATGAGTTAGCACGGTTCGCCCAGGGTTGGGCAGGCCTGGCTTCGAATCGTGAGTGCGGCAGCTGAACAAAGCAGCCAACCCAGATGTGCATCCTCCCCTCGGAGCTGGTCGACAAATGGGTATCTAATTTGAGGTGTTGCATGTGCGTATACATACACAGGAGCAAAGAAATGGTACATATAATCATACAAGGCGAGATGAGGCAACACAAGAGTAAACCTCTCTCCCCGTAACACAGAAACAGTAAATACACTAACATGTTACCATTATAACAATACTAATAACACACCACACCACCACCACATCGCCACAATACCACGTCTAACGGTTCGCCGCGAGTTAAAAGTTAAATATTAGCCTAAATAAATGCAAAAATTTGTATGCCATGATATCTGTCTTTTCGTATATAAATGGTTTCTATCATTCAGTATTCCTAAGTTACAGCGGTTGGGAAATAAAATCAGGTTCAACAACTCCACCCTCCTCAAAATCAGAACCACATGCCAGCTACACAGGAGGGAGGTACCTATGGTATGCGTGACAAGAACCTACCACGTCATGTTTTCCAGTCATCATGCTAGCAAGAACTTGTCCGAAAACAGACAAACAGACAGACAGATCTGTGGGGATGACAACATACAGGCCAGGTCGTCGTGGGACATACACAAACATAACAGCAGTGATCGGTTTCTGCAGCAATATATACGTTTTGAAATCGTTAATACTGAATCTGTCTGGGTGTGGTTTCGAGAGGGATACTGTGCAGATTTGATGCCAAATCCAGCTAAGATTATATGCGGGCAGCAGGCGTCCGCTCCTTCCTGTTTACGCCAACACAGGACGTTAGCGAACAGTAGGCGCCCAGTCCTTATTGTAAGGTCCAAAAGAGTATATTAGTGAACAGCAAGAGTCCGGTCATTGCTGCTAAGTCCAGTTAAGGATGTTAGCGAACAGTAGGTGTCCGGTCATTACCGTCAAGTCCAACATAAGGTGTTAGCGAACAGGAAGCGCCTGGTCATCATAGTTAAGCCCGGCAAAGTTAGCGAACACTAGGCGCTTAGCCCTTACTGTCAAGTCCAGCACAGAATGTTAGCGAACAGCAGACGCTCGGGCCTCACAACCCGGACCGTTATTATATCTCAGCGTAACATAATAAGTACAGTCGTGGTTGTCAACAATAAGAGCTCTTGGAAATCCCTTACTCAATCCCCTGGAGCACTATGGTAGGACGCTTGGGCATAAAAGCCGGAAACCTGAGGGTCATTTCTAGGGGTCGCACAGCCGTGCTCGGGCGGTCGTACCGCCGCGTCCTAAGAACTTAACACTAACCTTACCGTAGTACGTCATTTCCTACGTTACTACAGTACAGACTCGGGAACCGAATGTTGAGGGTCGAGCGTTTGACTTATAGGTGTCTGTTATTGGTCATCCCACCAACATCTGGGATTAGCCTCAACCATAATTCTTGCACAAACAAGTATGAGGTGGATCAAATGAGGGTAAGAAAAGGTCCTTACTTCTGATACCTGTGTCGAAAAACTGCTGTTCATTTGGGTTGCTATGTTTCTTACACCGATGCGAGGAGCGACTTACAACACACATGACGTTTCAAAATAGACATGCTTTTAAACCAAAATAGACATGCTTTTAAACCTGAGTCTTGTCTTTCGCGTCTGCTGTTGGAATGCTTTGAAACCTGAGTCTTGTCTTTCGTGTCTGCTGTTGGAATGCTTTTAAACCTGAGTCTTGTCTTTCGCGTCTGCTGTTGGAATGCTTTGAAACCTGAGTCTTGTCTTTCGTGTCTGCTGTTGGAATGCTTTTAAACCTGAGTCTTGTCTTTCGTGTCTGCTGTTGGAACGCCTCCTTCCCCCTGCACCAGCTGGTCACAACCATTTGAACGACGACCCTCCACCAACTGGTCACAACCGTCTGATCGACACCCCTCCACTTGTTAGTCACAATCATTCACTTCAGCAAGGAACATTAGAAAAGAGTTGCAAAACATTTAAACATGCATGAATAACACAGGTAAATATTACTAGTTATCGTATGATGTACGAATCAGATGAAGAGGAAAACAGAACAGTAAGTTATGGAATCTGACATTAATAATCGTATTTAGGAAAAGGGGGAAAACTAACTAATTACAGAGAACGGAGAAGTGAGGCACTGATACTGCATTACTGCTATGTAAGGGGATAATCTGGGACACTGCTCGTCCTCCCTAAAATCATTTCCAGCGACTGAGAGCAGCAATATCACCACCACAGTCCTCCAACACCGCACACATCCAAGGCCCAGCTAAGTGCACGGAAGAGGATAAAAAGATATTTTCAAAACTTGGGCGTTAGACGGACGCTCCCTACCCTAATCTTCAAACTTTGGACAGAGTTAGGACAGGATGGAGGCCCTTGAAGACGTTCCGAACCTGGTCAAACTACCACACACTCACCATGGACAGAGATGAATGATTCTGTCCACTGTTTGACTGTAAATCTCAAGGTCATATGAAGCAGGAGGAAGCATATTAAAATTTGGTGTCTAAAGCCGTATGCTTCAAAGGTCACTGAAGATATAATCCAGCACCAAGACAGACCAGAGAAGCCTTGCCTTCCCAGATACCATCCACTGGTTACGTATGCACAACACACCAATCTAAGTTACAGATACGTTTTTCATTTGCATTATCAATCACGTAAGCAGTGACAGTGCGACCCATGGCCACGGTGGTACGACCCTTGAGCACGCCAATACGACCCTTAGCTGTAATGGACTGATCTTTGGCCTGGCTCTTCGAGGAGAGGCCATAAACCAAGCCATTATACCCAAAAGGTCGTATCGTCGCAGTCAAGGGTCAGGTTGTCGTGTTCAAGGGTCGTACTTTCGCGCTCAAAAGAGTTTAAGATATTTCACCTTTTCCCCAGGAGGCGGAGCAGCTGCTCAGGTGACCTGCCACACCTCACCTCACCTGGTCCTCTGTTTGTGGCACAGTAAATATACCAAGGAGAGATCCTATTGTGACCTACAATAATTATACAACTAAAGAACACATGTAATCAGATTTCCTAAACAATTAATTTGTATAATCTGCACAGCTATTATTAACGTCACATTACAATGGAACACGAACCTAATAATGGTAACACTGGGTACACTGATACAAGATTTTTTATCATTAAAGGAAAGTTTAGTTATTGAATGGTAGCGACCAACTTTAACAGCTGCTGTGGTTTCTGAGTGCTGTTGGCGAGGATTTAGTCACACAGCTCCTAACTTCCTAGTTACTGGGCCACAGCAGATGCAAGAGGAAACTCCCCCTCTCCCCACTTCACATGGCCTAACACCAAGAACATTACTCTCCAAAACATCAGCTAAAATTGAAAATTATTCGCCAATGGGGCGACAGTACTTCCATGTCTGGTGAGCAACGGCAGAAGAGGAGCCGTAGCTGTGGTGCGGCCGCCACGGGTGCAGGTAACATGAGGCAGCAGCAGCAGCAGCACCACTCACACAACAAACACACACACACACACAGACACACCACCGGAGACGGTCTCGTACGACCACCCTCGGGAAGGTGGTTCCACTGACTATCTGCTGCACGTGGATATTGACAAAACCCACCCCTCGCAGGCCACCATGGCTGCCAGCGGCAGGATAACTCACCCCCCCAACACACATACACACACACTACAATTATACATTTTCTTCCATATATCAAACTTTTAACGTAAAACTCCAACTCCAGATGTGAAGTACTTGTGAAACCCAATCATCAGCTGGTAATTGGCTTCGTCAACATTTGCTGCCTGTAAAAATCTCGTAAACTTCCCCGGTCTACTGTAGACCGTGATATTTCGTCTGCTGGAAGACTAAGGGGAAAAACCGAAGCACTACTTTAACGTGTGCGGGGCGTAATCACGCAACCTCTTGCAGCCTACCATCGCCCCCCGACCCGAAGTTCATCATATGGTGGGAGTCACCCATACATCAGCTGACATCAGTTCAGCTGACATACTATTTGGACAAACTGTAAAACTCAACAGGCTTAGAAGGACATGACTCTACCACGTGATGATCCTTCGACTATAACAGCGAGATAATGTGAGGTCTTAACGTCAACATATGGTCTGCACCTGGCGTGTGCCTCCCAGTCAAAGAGGAGAAGCCACCGTGTTATTGACCTCCCATGGGAAAGGCGCCACTCCGGTTCAGGCATCAGCGTTCCAGTTATGGGATATCATCCAGTCAGGACCTTTAAGTTTTGCCTCGCCTAATGTAATCTAATTCTACGTCTGTAGGCCTTGAAGTCCCAAACAGAATGATAAACAATTGGCCAAGAAAACAACGATAGGTAGAGACACGCTCACAGTTATCCTCGCCTCCCACCCCTTCCAGACCACAACCTCTCAATGGGATTGACACAACTGTTTAATTCAGGCTGGAGGGGCACAACCTGCTCACGCAGCTCCCACTAAAGCGTTCATATGATGGTCTGGAACGATGGCATTCTGTTTAAATGTATTTGCGAGACCACAGTTTAGATGGCAAAATATCATCCCTCACTAATATATGTCTAGTTATGTATATATGACTAAGGTATATGTGGCTGTGCATGGTCCCCAGGCTGACCCCTGCATGCAAGCGGGTCAGCAGGAGCCACGTGTGTGGTCGTGCATGGTCCCCAGGCTGACCCTGCATGCAAACGATTCAACAGGAGCTCGGCTGGTATTCCGCCACCTTTAACCCCCATTATGCCTCTTACTTTACTATAACTGTAGCAACATTAACGTAGTTATATTTCTCGGTTAAACAGCAACTTACTGTAATAATCCGTCTATCAGCAATATCTTATAAGACAGGCGCAGGAAGAATAAAACTGATTAGGGATAAGAGTACTACTACTACTACTTTAATAATAATAATAATATTATCATTAATAATAATAATAATAATAATAATAATAATAATATTGACAATAATGATAATAATAATCTATTACCATTATGCTATCAGCAAGAAAAACGAATATAAAGCAGTAACACTGCACTATAAGAATTATGAAAAATAAAAAGAAACTACACCTCAAGTCAAGGAGGTGGCTGTGTGGTGTGGTTCCAGCCGCTGTCGTGGTGGGCCGGGGACCCCCAGCGTCCCACCTACCGCCCGCCTGATGGCTAAGCAATCAATATAAACGATACTCAGGGCCGCCGCTCGTGTCCCATTCCTAAGACTAACAAGAGGCACGTGATTATGGGTAATAAAGACACGAATCAGTTTCTTGTGGGTTTGGAAATATTTGGTAAAGTTGCGCAGTCGCTCAATGGGAAGCGGACTCCCTTAATCAGCCATTTACCCTATACAGTTTCCATTCTTCTGTCCTGATATATTACGACAGGTTACGGCGAACTGTGTGAAGTGTTGGGTCTGCAGTAGTGCTCAAACTTAAAACAGTGCTAAGAGTGGAAAATGTTCTTCGACATATTGACAAAGAAGTTTCAGATATACTATCACCGATATATGGAATAAAAGTAAATAAAACGGCCAAACCTGATAAGTTTTATCCAAAGAAAATGAAACTCAATATTAATAATAATAATAATAATAATAATAATAATAATAATAATAATAATAATAAAAACAATAATAATGATAATGTTAAGCCACTAACAATCCTTTTCAATAAATCACTTGCTATGGGGAACGTTGTAGACGACAGGAAATTTGCCAGTGTAAGACTAGTAAAAAAAAAAAAAAAATATTCCTTCTCAGAAATCACCGTCCAATTACCTTAACGTCTGTAGTTGGTAAACTTATGGAAACCAATATCATACAAAATATGTCATCACCCAGTAAACGATTATCAGCATGGTCTTTTTTTTTTATCCACGAAATAATTCGTCAAACAAATCTGCATGATTTCTCTATTGATATAATCAACACTTGTCGAAAGCAGTTAATGTCATCTATCTAGACAAACTCGTGGACTAGGCTTACAGGTGGCACATGAAATCTGGTACCGATACGTGCAAACTTTTACATATCGACAGTACAAACGAGAAGGCAAACTACAGTATGAATTCTGTTCAACAACAGAAAGGAAAAGAGGAAAAGCCCTTGATGTAATAGTCCCTGGTGACGTACACTTCAGTAAGCGGACCAAAGAAGTCAAATGAGCAAATACAATCCTCGGATTCATAGGCAGGGCTCTGGAATTAAGCCTAAGAAAATTAGCCTCATCCTTTTACAATTCATTGGTGTGTCACCACGTTCAATGTTGTGTTGAATTTAGGTCATCTTTCTGGGGAAAGACATAAAAGGGAGAAAGTGAAACGGTGAGCAGCCAAGACGATTACCAGACCGAGAAATAAATCCAATGAGAGACTGATAAACAACTTGAACTTATGTAGCATACGATAGAGATTAAGATACGATTCAATATCAGGAAACAAAACTATCATAGGCTTTGATAATCTCGATCTAACAAGCTATTTAGGCCTGATGTGTCTGATTTTACACGCAGTACTGAATACAAACTCGTGGAAAAATATTTTACGTCGAATGAAAAGACGTGCTTTTTCCTCAACAAGATTGTTAGAATATTGAAAGGCTTTCTAATCAGAGCAGCTGAAGCAGCACCGTGGACACGTTTCAGTATTGACATGATGAATACTTCGCTGCAAGTCCCAAGTTACACGAGAGGTGGCAGATATTTTTCTTTAAAATTTCCGTATGCCTTTCTGCACTTAAACACTAATCTGTCAGTCCCTCATCTCTTCCACGAACACAATCAGCCTCGAAAGGACCCCAGTGGTCTGTTGCTGTGTGAATTCCTTTCTTTAATATTCTTTATATATCGTACCACGAGGTTTATCACACAGCGTCACAAACCAGCCGGATATCCATCATGGAAACCAGGTCTTCTAATAATTATGGTATATAATAAAATCATATATATATATATATATATATATATATATATATATATATATATATATATATATATATATATATATATGCTAGCCAATATATCAGAGACATTATCTAATGTACATGGTATAAAACCTATATGAAATAGTCACACTCCAGAGTCTCGCTGTCTTGGATTATTCCACCCGAGAGCCCAGATGAAATATGTGTTCTACAGACCTTGTGACACATCAAGGGTACTCTTACTCAACCCACACACGCTGCCAAGGAAGTGTGGAAGCCACCAGGCATCTCACTCCACAGAGATGCGTTGACACCTTAGAATACGTAACTGCAACCGGTAAAAAATGAAATAACACCACACGACTAAAGTACCATCGGGGCGGTGTCGACTGGCAGCAAAGTCCGACGTCCTGAACAATGGAGGTCTAACGGTATCACCAACCATCAAAACAAAAGGTGTAGTACCACTATAACCACCACCTGAAGGAGGAATTCTCTCAATTGCAGCGGTAACCATCCTAGCAAAGATATTGCCGTCTGTTTACGGGAAGGTAAATCCATTTACTTAAAGGCCACTAGAGACTGGGAACAAATGCGATCAGCCAGACCATGATCACCCTGGGGATCTTGTGCTAGCAGCCAGAGGTACAGCAGAAGACTACTAATAGTTCCTTCGATTTAGCGTCTCTCTGGCTCCTGGACGACCACCGTCCTCAACGGCAGGGATATGAACGCTGAAGAAAACGGTGAACTCTACAAGGGTAACAGTTAAAAAGATCATACAACTTCGTACGAGAAATGATTAACAGTGGAGTAAAGAAATATAGAGGAGTTTATGAAAGAAATGGTTATGACCACAGTGAGGCTCATTTAGAAAAGGGTCAGGAAGGATGTGAACTTTGAAATAAAAAAAAATATACTGACAAGATAAAACAAAAACACATCGAACGCTACGGAAAAAAATAGGGCTTACAGCAAAGAATAACGAAAGCAGCCACTATACACACAAGTTCCTAAAATCTTGAGACGAGATGAAATTATTGAAGGCTTAAAATACAGAAACACACTGGGCAGACTATAACAAGATGTATACTAACGACAAAGAAGATAAAATCAACATAGAATTACACACGACAAGGACACAACTCGAACTTCGACAGCAGAAAAAGGACAGCGAGTGGCAGAGGCGACGATACATGTGAGTATGAGTGACTGAGAGGAGAGAGTAAGAATGACCAAATAGCGTCAGAGAGAGAGAGAGAGAGAGAGAGAGAGAGAGAGAGAGAGAGAGAGAGAGAGATCATTTCAAATTCTCCGTTTCTCTGCCCTACCTCTTCTTCCTCTCCTCTAATTAACCTATTATAAAGAAGTGGGAGGGAGACAGGAGTGACAGAGGTAGTAATGGGAAGTGAGTCAGTTGTTGTTCGCTGATGATACAGCGCTGGTGGCTGATTCATGTGAGAAACTGCAGAAGCTGGTGACTGAGTTTGGTAAAGTGTGTGGAAGAAGAAAGTTGAGAGTAAATGTGAATAAGAGCAAGGTTATTAGGTACAGTAGGGGTGAGGGTCAAGTCAATTGGGAGGTGAGTTTGAATGGAGAAAAACTGGAGGAAGTGAAGTGTTTTAGATATCTGGGAGTGGATCTGTCAGCGGATGGAACCATGGAAGCGGAAGTGGATCATAGGGTGGGGGAGGGGGCGAAAATTTTGGGAGCCTTGAAAAATGTGTGGAAGTCGAGAACATTATCTCGGAAAGCAAAAATGGGTATGTTTGAGGGAATAGTGGTTCCAACAATGTTGTATGGTTGCGAGGCGTGGGCTATGGATAGAGATGTGCGCAGGAGGATGGATGTGCTGGAAATGAGATGTTTGAGGACAATGTGTGGTGTGAGGTGGTTTGATCGAGTAAGTAACGTAAGGGTAAGAGAGATGTGTGGAAATAAAAAGAGCGTGGTTGAGAGAGCAGAAGAGGGTGTTTTGAAATGGTTTGGGCACATGGAGAGAATGAGTGAGGAGAGATTGACCAAGAGGATATATGTGTCGGAGGTGGAGGGAACGAGGAGAAGAGGGAGACCAAATTGGAGGTGGAAAGATGGAGTGAAAAAGATTTTGTGTGATCGGGGCCTGAACATGCAGGAGGGTGAAAGGAGGGCAAGAAATAGAGTGAATTGGAGTCATGTGGTATACAGGGGTTGACGTGCTGTCAGTGGATTGAAGCAAGGCATGTGAAGCATCTGGGGTAAACCATGGAAAGCTGTGTAGGTATGTATATTTGCGTGTGTGGACGTGTGTATGTACATGTGTATGGGGGGGGGGGCCATTTCTTTCGTCTGTTTCCTTGCGCTACCTCGCAAACGCGGGAGACAGCGACAAAGTATAAAAAAAAAAAAAAAAAATCACCGCCGGTAAAAGGGTCAAAAAATCAGGGATGTCCAATAGCAGAAATCATTGAGTGGGAATGGCAGAGAACGTCACGAGTATGGGTGGCACAGACCGCGGGAGGTACACATAAGAGACCACGGGGAGTAACAGAGACCACAGGGGGTAAGAGTGGCTGAGACCACGGGGAGTAGGAGCAATAGAGACCACGGGGAATACGTGAAAGAGACCACGGAGAATAAGAGTAAATAAGACCACGGGGAGAAAGAGGCAAGACACCACGCAGAGTACAAGTGATGGAGAACAATGGGAATATGAGTGACAGAGACCACGGGGAGCAAGAGGAATGGAGAGCTAAAGACACGGGGTAAGAGTGATAGAAAACACGGGGAGCAAAAGTAATAGAGAACATGGTGGGGGGGGGAGGGGGGTAAGTAGTTGTAAAAACCAAGAGATATACGCGAGACAAAAGCCACCTAGTGTAAGGGTGGCGGGGACCACCAAGAGTGTGTGTGTGTGTGTGTGTGTGTGTGTGTGTGTGTGTGTGTGTGTGTGTGTGTGTGGTGGGTGGGGGGAGGTGAGGGCACAACGGACCACCTGCCGAGCACAACCGTTTCTCACAACCCCCAGGTAAACAGACGGTGCACCCGAGGCAATCTTCTCAAAAGCCACGCTAACGCGAACCCTGCCTTGCGCTGGTCCAGAATTTATTACGTACCAGTTCTAAAACACTTTATTCCATTCTCACGTTTACGTACGTGTGTGTGTGTGTGTGTGCGTGTGTGTGTGTGTGTGTGTGTGTGTGTGTGTGTGTTTATTCGTACGAGTGTATTTATGTGCACCACTAGAGTGGAAGTTTATGCATGTTAACATCACAACGCTATACTCAAAACAAAATATATGAAAATGCGAATCAATATTGTCAGTAAACTGCAATGGGTTAAACCTGTTTCAGTCTCACTCTATTTTAACATATTTCCCATCCCTTTGTCGACCCTAATCACATTATTCAACGTCAGGATAGTTACGGACTGGAATACATGAAATTTTTTTATGAACGTTATCCTGCACAAGGCCGATTATGTAAGTGCGTAAGTGTACACAGCTGAGAGTGACCATCAGATCGACAGGCGCCTAGTGTGAAGAACTAAGCAAAACAAGTCATACGGGACCATAAACTACGGCGAGTTCAAATCAGAAACGGATTGGAGAGAATCTTATAATCTGGCTGGGCGGCGACTCCCAGACGCCCAGAGACGATGGTGGGAGGACGCGCCTCCCATACGCCAGACGTTGCTTTCCTCTTACGTCTGGCAAGCGAGCCGACTCAGTCCACACAAATCTTCATCTATCCCAGAACATCTACTAATGCGCGCGAGCTTATAATATACTGATATATATATATATATATATATATATATATATATATATATATATATATATATATATATATATATATATTCGCCATTTCCCGCGTCAGCGAGGTGGCGATAAGAACAGCGGACTGAGCCTTTGAGGTTATGCCGCCATTGAAAACACTGCTGCGGCGGTATCACTGGGTTGTGTGTACAGTCTCGACAGGGAGCTTCTCACTACAAAGGAGTCCACATTTCCCTGCTACTGGAGGGAAGGCAACCTTGGGCTGCAAATGAGCCTTTGGAGAGTTCCTGGTTAAACACTAAGACCATTCCTGAAATGAGGTCCCAGCTGAAGGATCCCGACACCAGCTACTGATACAAAATATATGTGAAATGTTCAGTGTAAAGCTGTAAAATGCAGTTATCTTAATGGACTTTTAAACCTGGTAACTACCGTTATGGGTTGAACGTGACACCCTGCAGGAGAACGTCATCAAACGACAGGATATCGAGTAAACCAGTTCTATCACAAGGGATGCGGACCACACGGTATCTCAACCTGTACTTAGACAATGAACACAGACCATGAACGGGAAGAAGATTCTGTGACAAAGGAGTGGAAAAGAAAGTTAGCACGAATGTCGTCCTAAAGACGTATCAGTGGCAAGAACAGTCCGCAGACTAGATGAGAATATAATCACAAAACAGATTACGTTTTTGGTTAAGAGGATCTCGTACAGGACAGGCTACGTGGGTTCAGTGGGACGTCTGTTGAGATGGTAAGTACTAAGTCTTGTTAGGGAGTCATCAAGGATGGTTTGATGGCGTATTTTTTACATTGCCGAGGGATGACTGCCACATTGCTTCAGTACAAGCTGTTATATTAGAATCCCAGGCTGGTGTTATATTAAGTCTTTTTAACGAGATATAGAAAATTACCTGAAAAATGAAAGAAAAAAAAGTATCAAAGGTGACCTCCCAGACAGGGCTAAAGTTGAATAAGGAACCCCTGTGTTCTGTGCTGGGAACAGTTAGTTTTCGTGTGTGGGAATGATATGAAAGAAGAGTCTGCAGATCATCTCAGACTTAGGTAGGAGGCATTACAGAGAGCGGAAATATAAAAAGCAGCCGGTAATTAGCTGCACCTGACCATACATACAGATAACAAGTTCTATCAACTTATTTCCCGTTTACTCTTACGCTGAGGATTCCTCCCCATCTTTCTAATACTGGTTCTCTTTCTCGCACTGAACACGACTCCTTTCTTAATCTGGACTTGTGCAGCACTTTGAAATCTGGAAGCAAGCTGGGTAAATCCAATGGTGCAGAAACGCAACGACTGCCTGTATCTCTTAAGCGTCACTCGTTACCCCCAGTTCAATTTCCTAACACCGCAGTTCAATCATATGATCAGACATCCCGCCAACCCTACATGACCAGCATTATCGTACTTGCTTCCCAGAAGCTGCTGGGGAGTGTGTTGTAAAGGTGCCGTAATGGTTCTACTTGTGAGCAGCTATTCCGTATCTCCATTGGTTTTGTTCGCCCTAATAATATGCAGTTCACATATGACAGTCCTCCGTGCACCTCCATGTTTTAGCGAAAGCGGATTCAAAAGTCTTTCGTTTCATTAATTCTCTGGACATCACCTCTCTGCGGTCTTCCCCATTCTGTGCGCCGCGATGCTGCTCCTCCTATCCTGTTCTACAGGTACTACTTTGGTCACTGCTCTCATGAATTGTCTGCACGTGTCCCTAACATCCAGGCTTTGGTTCCAGTATTTTTGTGCGGAACCAGTTCGAGCCATTCTCCGTGTCTACGTGATAACTCTCACAAACTGTGAAGATTCTAATCCTAGAACATTTCTTTTAATTCCCCCAACTTCCTGCCTGGCAGACATTAATTCCCTCAAACTGCTGCCTGGGACACATTCCATAGTTTTCTTAGTGGAGAGAGAGAGAGAGAGAGAGAGAGAGAGAGAGAGAGAGAGAGAGAGAGAGAGAGAGAGAGAGAGAGAGAGAGAGAGAGAGAGAGAGATCTGCTAACAAACACGGAAGTTTGCGAGTTGAGAGGCAGACGAATTTCATGTTTACATTACCATATAAACAGGCAGGTTTACTGCCCTGTCATCCACATATTCGCCTTGGCCTCGTAGGGTTTTGAGTGTGTGTGTGTGTGTGTGTGTGTGTGTGTGTGTGTGTGTGTGTGTGTGTGTGTGTGTGTGTGTGCGTGCAAGAGGGAAGGACAGAAAGTCACTCCATCGTACAGTAAAGCAAGGTGGAGGGAGGAAGTATAAGATTCAGTAGAGCACCTTCGATAAGGAAGAGCCTCTAGATGCAAAGGAAGGACGACACACAACAGCCAGGTGAGAACAGACTCATAACAAACAAGTCATTAGTATGCAAGAATGAAGTGGCAGAGGCAATAAACAGGCTGCCCTGGCACCACCACCATCTTTTTTTGCGCTCCCGCTCACAGGATGAGTATTGGGGGGGTGCACAATAACCTTGCCAGTGACACAGGTACAAATCAGAGGAAATCACCTCCCCCGCTATCACTCGAGAGGCATTTGGCCGGCTGTTTCGCCACCACCACCACCACCTACAACGCTCCACCTACCTATCGCCCCCACATACTCCACAAAAACACCTCAACTACTCTACCTTTTACGCATGGACCTACGCGAACAAATAGGCTCACATGAATCCCCATATCTTCGTGTAGAAAAAAAAATTCTGGGTATATATACCATTCGTGTCATCATGTGATTAAACCTTTTTTTTGTGCTAATAAGGACATGCATGAGCTGAAAAGTAGATACATTTGCAACATATGCCTTTTCGTGAGTTACTGCCATCCTCTCAGACCCACTAAGATACTGTATCGAAAGAGTTTCGTATAACTTTTCGTGACTTTGTAGTTCTGGAGGTTTGACAGAATACATCTGAAAACGCCCTGAATATTAAGACTGCGGTGGACTGAATACACAACCTTAACACTTTAAGCATTCTAAAGTCATACAATTTTCGGAAGAAAGACTAAACTGAAGTCCTGAAAATAACCAACGAAAACAAAACATTATCTGGCCATACAGCAAGTGTTTTTGTGCGGATACATTCGACAAGAAAAAATCTTTTCCTTGAAATTGAATACCTTTCTAGAGGACTACAAAATTCTCGTTTTCGTTTTTCAGGTCCGACACTGGCTCCTCGGGTTGGCTGGTTGGCTAGGCATTCAGCCTATCAGCTTCTAAGGTCATGATGGCGTCCACCGTCAGGATATAGTAGCCGAGAACCGAAAATAAATTCAGTAACGTCTGGCGTTCAGGATAATTCCAAGATCACATACACTCTCACTGTGCACACGGCCCATGGCCTCGGTCCCTATTACTTTGTTTTTGTTCCGGTACAGTTGCCAGCGTTCACTATATTTCTCTCTGAAAGAGCTAACCTAGGATATACGGTAAATATGAAGCCAAAACATTACATAGCCTAATCCTCTGCAGGGAACATCTGCTCCTCAAAACAAAAGCAACGAAAGAAAAAGTGTATACAGATAAAAAGAATGACCACCAAAGAGAATGATGTTCTGTAAATACAAATGGATATGAACAGAGGTGAGATTAAGATTTTAACTAATCTCACGGCATAGAACAATTTTTCTTCCAAAATAACAGAGCTCGAGAATGCGCCAGCAAGTATCACACACACACACACACATATGTAACGCGTGAAAGTTAAATGTGTAGTTCAAGGGCGGGCCTGTGTCAGCTTAAAGAGACGATATTATGAAACGAGCTTTCACTTAGCACGATAATCTCGGACAATCAGGTTTCAGCTGAGGGGGGGAACTTTTTACACAATAACAGTAAATAACTGCGCGTCCTCACACCACATGTTTACCCTGACCAATGTGATAAGACCCGAGCCACAGAGAAGCAAGTGCACCCAGGCTGGGGTGACTGACTTGTATGCACCGCTGCGACGTAATTCCACCCACCAACCTAACGCGATACACCAACACGATCCTTACCCTTGCGGTAATCATTTTTCTTCCCCTGCTGACCATCAATCAACATGTTTGTCTGAATGACAGATTATACTCATCGAAGAATGAATTCTTTCGTCATATATATATATTCATTTATTTATTATACTTTGTCGCTGTCTCCCGCGTCAGCGAGGTAGCGCAAGGAAACAAACGAAAGAATGGCCCAACCCACCCACGTACACATGTATATACACGTCCACACACGCATATATACATACCTATACATTTCAAGGAATACATATATATATATATATATATATATATATATATATATATATATATATATATATATATATATACAGACATATACATAAAAACACATGTACATAATTCATACTTGCTGCCTTTATTCATTCCCGTCGCCACCCCGCCACACATGAAATGACAACCCTCCCCCCGCACGCGCGCGAGGTAGCGCTAGGAAAAGACAACAAAGGCCACATTCATTCACACTCAGTCTCTATAGATGTCATGTATAATGCACCGAAACCACAGCTCCCTTTCCACATCCAGGCCCCACAAAACTTTCCATGGTTTATCCACTGACAGCACGTCGACCCCGGTATATATATATATATATATATATATATATATATATATATATATATATATATAATAGCTGGGACTCCTACATACTCTTTGATGTTAAAGACTAGTATTTTCGTACAGCCTTCGATAAGTACCACATACAAGATAGATGTACAAGGTCGAAGCTAAAAGGCATGCGTGGTGATCAAATCGGCGCGTGGCCGACAGATTCGCTGTCTGAACGGAAATTGATTGGTATTATATGGGAAAGCGTCCGACTGGCGTCACGTGTCCAGAGGAGTTACACAAGGCTCAGGCCTGGCATACCAGTTACTCTCCATCACCTACAGCCAAGACTCACCAACAGAACCTTAAAGAAACTTGCCGACGATACTAGAAACAGCCAATCCAATGAAAGACTGCCAGAAAATTCGAAGAAATTTAAATACCTGGTTGATGGAAAGAGACACTAGAGATGGATTTCAAGGTAAACTAGGTGCAGTTATGCAATACCGTGCCAAAATTCTATTCATGAATACAAAATGCTTGGCGAATTTTTTATATAGGTTCGAGACGAAAAGGACCTGAGAGTGATGATCAATAATGACATTACTATATGATAAACAAAGCCAAGCTGTAAACAGCAAAGCCAACTGAATGTCAGATTCCCTGGCTAGAAATGTAAACTAGCAAAACGAAGATGCAATATTCAACCTTGATTCTGGTCACCAACTCTGATCAAATATGCATGGAAAAATGGGCGAATTCAAAGAACAGCAACCTCTTCATAGAATGGAAAAAGAAATCACCTCCTGAGACCAGAAAGACGAAGACTCGGCACATATTCAAGGCCGTTCTCAAGACTATGGCAACGTGTGTGTGGGTGAACTTCGTTTCAAAGGGAACAAGTGCATCTTTAATGTTCTAGACAACGTGCCAGCCTTCTCACGTTAACTACAATTGTTTTCATAAACTTGTTTCTTTATCTGTCTTAATCATGAATCTATTTAATATGGATCTTTCATATATACATTCAGTTTTATGTGCAGGCCTTCATATCAGGGGAATCTGAAAAAAACTTTAAATATGAAACTACAAAAGCTGAAATACAAGATCAGGAAGCATAAGCAAAGTGGCCTTATACTACCTCAGACGCAAGGAATACACTGACGCCGGCCCTGAACTCAGCCTCAACCGTAACAGGTAACCAGTTATTGCCACATGACTAACGCCTTATACCCTGCCCACAGGCACACGCTGCCTTCCAACTACGTACATTGCTTCACTACTCTAACAGTAAAGCTACAATGATATCGTGCGCAGGCACCGCAGGCATGTAATGCGTATCATCAGCAAAGTACTGGAATGTAATGATAACAGAAAACTGATCATTATGGGTGATAATCCTGACAAATGCCGTTCACAAGGTTCCTTGCTAACCTTGTGGTCTACGGACGGTGATGGCGCTTTAAGCAACAACATTTCGTTCGCACTCGCTGTTCACAGAAAATGATTTCACATTCTTTTGTTTCATTAAATACGACTGAATTTATTCTACTTCGTTACAGACACAGATATAATCATCGGGATATATATGTACTGTCCACAGTGTTGGACAAATGTATTGTCTGTAAAATCTACGCATCAATACCATCGCCATCGGCGTGAACTGCTTACACGAACGCTGTTTAGTGTCCACATCCGTTCCCTATACGCAGCACTGGCTTCAGCCACTGGCAATCATGATAGTCCACAAAAGCAGGTCATTGCGCTGAAATATCGACAGGGGATCATTTCGGCGAATTCAGTCTAGAAATAAAAACATGATACAGAACTGCTAATGATAATATATGTGAGCTACAGGTGTACACATGGCATTGCAGAGACTCGGACGAAAAACCAGCACCGAGCGCTAGTTTTTGTGTTTACCTAAAAGGGTAAGTGGGCAAAGACGATGAATCAGATAATAATAATAATAATAATAATAATAATAATAATAATAATAATAATAATAATAATAGATAAAAATTGAATGATCAACAAGACTATAAAAATGGATAAAAATAAGTAGTACTATGCAGTACAGAATGTCTGAGGTACTATGTGTCTGTGTACTTTGAACAATCTTTAAATTCCTTTATCTTTTACTATCTTTTAATGTGCAGCATAACATACAGACGTCTGTATAGTCATAAATCGAGACTAACAGTTCTAGACTAACAACAATGACTTGCCAGTACAGTTAATCTGATGATATAACCAATTAAGAAAAAAAAAATATATGCCATCATTATAAAGGAAGTGACAAACATATGCGATTCATATGGTGATAAAAACGTAAGTGGCGTCTTGGTCAAGTTGGCAGGACTAATAACTTTCCCTGTCACACAAAGAAATTTGCCTATCGAACATACATCCTTGATGTGACGGGGGTTAGAGAGGTTTCCCTGCGTGGCAGAAGGATGTGTTTGTGTAGCTGTTAGGGCATAAGTGACACGCTGCTGTGAGTGGTAACTGCAGGCAGTCCATTAAAAAGCTCTTTCTTCTCTTAAATATCAAGAGAATAAAACAAAAGTATTCTTATGATTCGGTGAAAAAAAATCCATTCACAAGATGTGCGATGAATGTGAGCAAGACTTCTGTGGTGTAGCGGTTAGCGTTGCTGACCGTGACGCATTCACGGGCCGCCCAGGGTCGAGCGCGTAGGATCGAATCTTGGTTGCGGCAGTCGGTCCACAGTCAACCCAGCTGTTCATCCACTCCAAGGGGCAAATCAATTAAATGGGTATCTGACTCAGGCTAGAGTATATATAGCTACGTCTCTTCGTTGTATATCAACTGAACTTATATTTCTTTGTTGTGTCTCTCCTGATGATGTAATTATTACACGAAAATGCACTTGGGAACATATCGTGTTTCATTTCCCCGTGGACTCATAGGAAATTCTTTCTTTTTATTATTATCCTTTGTCGCTGTCTCCCGCGTTAGCGAGGTAGCGCAAGGAAACAGACGAAAGAATGGCCCAACCCACCCACATACACATGTATATACATACACGTCCACACACGCACATATACATACCTATACATTTCAACGTATACATATATATACATACATAAACATATACATATACACACATGTACATAATTCATACTTGCTGCCTTTATTCATTCCGTCGCCACCCCGCCACACACACACACACACAAACATATATATATATATATATATATATATATATATATATATATATTTTGTTAATGGGATGGCCTCAATTGCCAGTGTCATCGCAGCTAACAGAAAAGAAACAACATAATCAGCGATTACACATCGCAACAAGATGAGTGCATGAGGACTTGCGGGGCTGGACAAGGCGGGGTCTGTGTGTGTGTGTGTGTGTGTGTGTGTGTGTGTGTGTGTGTGTGTGTGTGTGTGTGTGTGTGTGTGTGTGTGTGTCACCGTATGAATCACGTGTGGGCAGACCTTTAGGTAATGTATGAAGCAACCCTGTCGGGAAGCTATCAATGCAAGGCATCTCTACCTTACCCCTCTTGGTCTCTGCTGGACGTTCACGACATGTGACACACACACTTCAGCCACCTTTAACCTATATCAGTCTCAGGTACAAAATATGGTTATCTAAGGAGGAAATATCATTAGAATACTTTCGTCATATCTAAAGGCAGATTTTTCCTAACACACCCAAAATGGTGTTTGTTCCTATGAATTAAATGGAACTAAAAGGGGCAAAACGTCCTACACTTTAGCATCGCCAGCAAAAGGTCTGAGTTTAACGTGTTTACATAAAATGGTAACGTCATTTACGTATGTGTGGAACAGATCGAGTGTGAGGATAAACCAGAGAGGTACTACTCCATAGTCAATCAATGTGACACCTCAGGAAGCAGTGCTGACAGAGACGAACTGTTTCCAGTTTCCAGAGCGGATGTAAAACGACTTTTCAGTGGTGTCCAGCGAATGCCTAAAGTTTTCAAGTTTCATTTTTTTTTCCGTACTAACCAATACTTCTGAATGAACTAGGAATGTATATATAAAGCTGGACAGATGTTAATGAGGGTGTGGAAAGTAGTGTTCATGGATGTAAATACAAATACATATTTTTGCTAAACCCTTATTAACATAAGGGAGGTAACACTTGGTTCATGCTAAGTATGTTGGTAATATACAAATGAATCTCTCGAAAACGTTATGAGAGCAGTAAGGATGGCTAAAGGTTAATAACTAGCCACTAGATAAGGACTTCAGCCCTCGTATAAAGAAACTACTTAGGACATAATCATCTGCTTAATAAACCCCAATCCACCAGATATAGACCTCCATAAGAATATTCTATAACTTGTCGGTATATTCATCTTTAGTCATCACTTGCCGTCCACAGGATCAAGGACTGCCATTAGCACTGCCGTCAAGCTGGAGAGAAATATAGTAATTTGACGATATCTTGCAAGTTTTTCTTATGACTGATGTAGCGAATCCATGTTCGCAGCCTAAGCGAGGTCGATTATGTCTAATCTTACACGTGCAGAGACGGCAAGACCGCAATTAAACTATAGGATAATTCCTGTTATCATTATTAAGTATTAGTCGTGGTTAAAATCCCCCCTGAATGAGGACATGATGTGCTTGTACCGACAACGTCAGAAGTATGTATTATGCTACGGATCTCACTTCAAACTCACCGACACGAATCTAAATGCTATGATCAAGCCTGAAGGAAGAGCTGTGTGACGAAGGCTACAGACGCAGACATGGTTGGATTACTGACGTAGGGCTTGCTTACTCAACTGCCGCAGGAACCCCTTTTTAAAGTGGCCTCCGCAGCACACAGGGTGAAACCACGGGTGACGAAGTGTGGTAATGTTGTGCGCATGTCCGAGACGAATGCAAGACGAGCACTGAGGATTAAGTGTTCATCGTCTTCAACATAGATGCAGCAACTCGGCCTTGCGAGAGCTTGACATACAGTCCACTGACCACTGATGGTCTGCACAGCGACTGGAATGGAGTTGTTGTGGCAGTGGTATGAGCTCGTATGGGTTCGTTGCGGTTGTGATGACGAAACTCCTACTCATAGGCAGGGATATCAGGTGGCAGGAGACTAAGATTTGAAAAAAAAAGAAAAAAGAAAATTCAATCTCAAGAGAAAAAGGGTTCCTATCCACTACGCGGATGGGTGGAGAACCTTCCCCCCAGGCGTATGTGCGAGGTATTCTGATCAAGTCTATAACTCTTGATACTTGCCCTTCACTGTAGTCCGCGAAACTTGAGACAATCCCCAAGAATAACATGAAGACGTCGAGCCGGTGGAAGGTAGCTGATACAAGCCCTTCGCCACAAACAACCTCCACCCGTGTCCCAGTCTATCTCAACATCTGCGTGACCTTCAACACCTCTAGCACGTTCAAGACCATGTAACCTTCAACTCCAGCACGCTCAAGGCTATCTCACGAGACCATTTATACGCATCAAGACCAAAGCAACCTTCAAGTTTTTTTTGGTGAGGTCTAATTAGGATCTACCTGGGCGAGAGTGGTAGCCCTGGTGACGCAATGGGATGCCAACCGACCAGCGTTCGCCCAAACACCGCCACGACCTCCCCTTGGCTCCAGCAGGTACACCGAGAGACAAGGCAACACCTGCTCTGGCTCAGAACCGTAACAATAACAAAACTAGACGGCATGTGAACAAAGGACTAACAATAATGGCCGATACTAAACACATCAGAGAAAAGCCGTAGATCTACATCACTGCACCACACTTACAACCACAGGGATAATAATATATAATACGTATCGACACAAAATCTGCGGCAACTCATCTGGAACACCGAGTGAGACAATAACACACTGAAACGTGTGTGTACACTAAAGCAGAGGATATCCTGTCAGGTGCGGTTGCCAGAGCGAGTGGGACACTCCAGGCTGATATCAGGCTCGAAAATACCCTGATAAAAGTTACACTACGAGGACGGGTATCCGCTCCCCCTCTCTTATCTCTCACAGGTGAAGAGGACGCTTCCCGAGACCAATCAAAATACCTGAGCGTCTACCTCATCCCTGGGCAATGAGATACTAAGAATCGGTGTGTTGGCTGGGACCTCTGCGGTACTCCGGAAGACTTGCGACTCGCCTCCTGGCCACACCTCACTCCGTCCGTGCCGCTGCCTGGTTCCCAGAGTGGCAACTGCCTGCTGAAGCTTCCCCTCCCTAAGTACCTGCTGCTGTAGCCTCAGTTTCTGCTGGTGCCTCAGAGGGAGACACCTGACGCGGAAGAGTCATCATGAGGAAGGTGTATGAGCACGTAAGCAGCAGTACGATAGCGGAAACCCGGTAGAGTAACAGGAGGAGGAGGTACGAGCCTGGGAGATGAACCAAGAACCAGGAGGACAAGGCTCAGTAAGAAACTAATCGAGGACAATTCAGACGAGGAACACTCATCAGCGGTTTGACTGACCCGGCGGAGAACGTGAGCACTCATGGGCGGCGATGCTGTCATTACACCCACCTGGAGTAACATGGCCAAAGAAACTCATCGATCAGTTGAATCCTAAAAAGTGTCGGAGGGTCCGTCCTGTTATGACCGTCAAGAAGGCCACCACAAGGTCACACTACACACCTGTACCAGTTCGCTTCAACTGTACTCGTGGTGAGGTAATCCCCACCTTCTCTCTCTCTCTCTCTCTCTCTCTCTCTCTCTCTCTCTCTCTCTCTCTCTCTCTCTCTCTCTCTCTCTCAGTAAAGCTAGAGAAAACAAATCCTGTCGTAGACCCCATTTGTTCATCTTACAAACTCCTTATGCATCACTTTACATTCTTAATTCGAACAACTACAAGAAGGAGCAGTTCTTATTTTCGTCTCCTTAGTTCAAACAACAGATGTGTTCGTGTTTCCGTGAGAAAACTTGATAAACGATCATCCTCACTCTGCCACCTTATTTCAGCGTGACATATTCCTTTTTTTTCTCTCTCTCTCTCTCTCTCTCTCTCTCTTTTCTGCACATGATTTTTTTTTGATAACACTTATTTCTCAACATATATATATATATATATATATATATATATATATATATATATATATATATATATATATATATACTTGATCACCGTTTCCCGAGTGAGCGAGGTAGCGCCAGGAAAACAGACGAAGACCCATTCACTCACATATATACACATAAACGCACATACACGTTGATATATATATATATACAGATACAAACATATACATACACATAAACATACATATACATATATACACGTGTACATATTCATATCTGCTCGCCTTTATCCATTCCCGGAGCCACTCCACCCAACAGGAAACAGCATCGCCACCCCCTGCGTCAGCGAGTTAGCGCCAGGAAGCAAACGAAGAAAGACCACATCCTCTCACATGCATTCTCTGGCTGTCATGTGTAATGCACCGAAACCACGGCTCCCTATCCACATCCAGACTCCACGGACCTTTCCTTGGTTTATCCCAAACGTTTCTCATGTCCTTATTCAGCCCAGTGACAGTACGTCGACCCCTGCATACCACATTATTCCAACTAACTCTATTCCTTGCATGCCTTTCATTCTCCTGCAAGTTAAGGCCTCGATCGCTCAAAATCTTTTTCACTTCATCCTTCCACCTCCAATCTGGTCTCTCGTCTCCTTATTCCCTCCACCTCTAACACATATATCCTCTTTGTCAACCTTTCCTCACTCATTCTCTCCATATGTCCAAACCATTTCAACACACCCTCTTTTGCTCTCTCAACCACACTCATTTTATTACCACACCTCTCTTACCCTTTCATTACTTACTCGATCAAACCACCTCATATCACATATTGTCCTCAAACGTTCAATTTCCAACACATCCATCCTCCTCCGCACAACCCTATCTATAGCCCATGCAGAATATAGTTTTGCTGGAACTACTATTCCTTCAAACATAGTCATTTTTGCTCTCCGAGATAACGGTCTCTCTTTCTACATATTCTTCATAGCTCCCAGAACCTTCGCCCCCTCCCCCACCCTATGACTTACTCCAGCTCCCATGATATATATATATATATATATATATATATATATATATATATATATATATATATATATATATATATATATATCGACGTTTAATCCGGAGAGGGAGACGAAAAATTGACTACCTGAGCTACACAAGTAACGCCTGAGAGGCTGGCTCTTGGCTCTTCGCCGGGGTATATTTCCGGCGCCTCACCTGGCCTCCTGCTGGTCCCGCCCTTCTTACCCGTGCCTAAAGCCTTAGCAGCGCCTTGCCTCCCGCATCTGCTTCCCTCTCTGATGTCGTTACGCCCCAAGAGGTGTTTCTCTACCCAAGTTCCTGAGCACGTAAGTGGCATGTCGCTCCCTGTGTAGGATGTCTCACTTCTCAGAGACGTCTCCCTTCCCTGCGATGCCTTGCTTCTCTGTCGAATCCTACTGAGTGCTGCTGCCTCATGTGTGTGGCATCTTAATCCTCAGTTCATAACTTTTTAAAGATAACTGACCTCCATTAGGAGGTACTTCCAATTCTAAACAAGATCTCTACCAACAGTACCCATCTTTCCACCCTCTCAAAAGATGCTTTGCCTGTCTGTGACACACTCAGTTGATGCTCCTTTCCCTTGATGAGCCTCCGTTACGAAGAGTGACGAATTCGTGTGTGTGTGTGTGTGTGTGTGTGTGTGTGTGATGATAAAGGCATTCAATTTCCCGTCTCAGTTAACATTAAGAAATGAAATGGTGCTTTACCTATCTATGATACCTTCACTTAGAGCCTCCCTCCTCAATGTTCCTTTATCAATCTGTGACGCTCTTCATTAGTGCAGCTTTCCTAATGGTGCTTTGGTATGCTTCCGTTTATCATGCAGTGCTCTGCTCCCCAGAGGTCCCTCAGTTTCGCTTCCCAGAGGGGTTTGGCCCTTGTGGCGTCTTGGCTCCTTAATGACATCTGTCTGTTGAAGCCTCCACTCCTGGTGGGGAAGATGTGTCATAGGAAGGGGGGTCTGAATGAGAGCCTCTGAACGTGTTGTGATGATACGACCCTGTCAGACGTACAAAAGTGAGAGCCTGGTGTTATCCCGTGGTGGTACAGCAGGAGGTACCAGCCTGGTGTTGTCCTGTGATGGTACAGCTGGAGGTAGGTACCAGCCTGGTGTTATCCCGTGGTGGTACAGCTGGAGGTACCAGCCTGGTGTTATCCCGTGGTGGTACAGCAGGAGGTACCAGCCTGGTGTTATCCCGTGGTGGTACAGCTGGAGGTACCAGCCTGGTGTTGTCCCGTGATGGTACAGCTGGAGGTACCAGCCTGGTGTTGTCCTGTAGTGGCACATCTGGAGGTGTCAGCATGGGAGAAGAACCAAGACGAAGAACACTGTGAAGGAAACCAATCAAGTAGAATTCTGGGGAGGAGCATCTGATGTCATCATCATCTTCTCTGGTGTCTCACAATAACCAGTTCTGACCTCTGGAACCCTTTGGCGCTGCGGCTCGTAGTGTGAACACAACCACCACAGTAAATATGAACAACTGTCAACGGCAAAAACTGAACCAAGTAACCAAGGGAAAGGATTACTGACAGTGCGTGGTGTAAGCATTCTAAAACCACGGAGGGAGGGAGGAGCAGACACGCGTCTCATCAAACGATCCAGTTAAGTGTGACAGTGATTAAAAATGAGTAATCCCGAGGCAGCGAGGCAGTCTGGAATACTTTGCTCCCATCCTCACACTGGACACAGGATGAGGGTATGTACGAGAGAAGCTGTACGGACATGACCCACACTATCTTAATTAAAACGAATGTAAAAGATAACACACTTGATTTTAATCAGCATCAGCTTGTACATTATTCAGAGATAAAGATAAAAGTTATTCTTTCAATTAATTTTTTGAGAGATTCCAATTAGATCTACAGCTATGTCGTAAATGTTTAATATATATTCAGGAGCGTAAGGGAGTATGTTAGTGGAATGGGGAGCAACAAGAGGCACACCCACCTGGTCGATTCCAGAAACCCCGCTGCCCTTGACAACCCAGACCCCCCCGAAAAAAAAAAAATAATAATGTTGCATTCACAGCTGTCTACTTGTGGACCAGACACGTACCTAGTGCAAGGTTACCTTTCAACCCCCTCAAGCACGGCGAGAACTCACGCCTGAGCACGACAGTACGAACCTTTGAGCACGACAGTTCGGGTCTTGAGCACGACAGTACGAACCTTTGAGCACGACAGTTCGGGTCTTGAGCACGACAGTACGAACCTTTGAGCACGACAGTAGGGGTCTTGAGCACGACAGTACGAACCTTTCGTATGATGGCCTGGCCTACGAGGTGAACCATGAGGGTCAGCAGATCACAGACTATGTGCACGTACCGACGTGTTCCAGGGTCGTGCTTAGGGCGGCGCCGCTCAGTTCACGGATCACCGAATCCCACACGACGGTGGTAGCGCACAGCCGCTGACGTGGATGACAGCACATCCAGCGGGTGTGGTGATGTCAGCCGCTACGCACTTTCTCCCGCGTCAGTCTCTTTTTTTTTTCTTTTACTTCACAATGTGTGACACAATGGCTGACGCACCTCCTGACGGCGACCAGTCTGGAAATCTCCCACATTCCTACGTCTGACCCTCTTCATGGCGCTCCTCACGACGTGCCCAGCCACCCACACCCCTAACAACCAGAAGAAGTAAGTTTACAAAACAAAACCTTCACTGCGTACGTTGGTACGATCCGTGAACCGACGGTGATGCTCTGACCTTTGCTCTGACCTGTGGGGGCTACGTGGGTCAGGTCATTATGCTCAAGGGTCGTACCGTCGTGATCAAGGGGTCGTACAACAATGCCCCCCTCCCTCCCCATGCAAGCCACCTTCACCAACACTGCAATCTTTGTTACACAATTAATGAATATATTGTCCAAGTGTACGGTATGATTAGTCCTACCTTATTTGTCAAACATGATTATATGGCCAAATATAGAGATATCTAATCACATTAGCATTCGTTCTTAACGATCACACCTCACTATGGGAGTGAGGAGGGAGGGACACACACTACGAGTGTGTGTGTGAGGAGGTAGACACACTACCACTAAGTGTGAGTGAGGAGGAGGAGGAGGAGGAGGAGGAGGAGGAGGAGACGAGTCAGAAGGCACAGTGTAAGTGGAGAGAGAGAGAGAGAGAGAGAGAGAGAGAGAGAGAGAGAGAGAGAGAGAGAGAGAGAGAGAGCAGACATCCTGAGGCCAGAAGAGTGTGAGAAAGTGCCTGTGAGTCGGCAGCTATACACACACAACCAGAGAGGGTGAATGAGGAGCGGGCCAACAGGTAGGCAGCAACGCACTACACTACCACAGGAGAGGGTGAGACAGCAGGAGAGGTCTATTATGAGCAGGCAGGCACACAAACATTCCCTCACCGGAGGTTACCTACAGTTACGTAGCCATCATCACCAGGCGCCTCCTCAGCTTACCTGCAATATAAGAGAATTTACAATTAGAAAATTTTGTCCATAAAATCATTTTCATTTAGAAAACAAAATTATTAAGATATACATCTGAGATTTAGAATAATCCTGCCAGACATAGCACATGGCAGTGAAAATACACTGAAATATAACTGAATTTTCTTAGACTACGACATAATACCTGTTAAGAATAGGAAGAAAAATCCTTAACTAACAACATTAACCCCCACAACTCGAACGTTTAAGTTATACGTTTAGTTACAACTTACAATTTACTGTAAATGATAATGTAATCCCACTGGACATGGTATCTGCCTCAACCAGATACATATATCAGTTTCAAAAAAAAAAAAGAAAAAATGGAGCGCAAAATAAACTGTCAGAATATAACGGTTCGTTTCACCTGTATCGCGTGCACCCAGGCAAATATCAGAGACCAAAAGCAGGATCTAAAAACAAGGGAGCAATGCATTTAGCGCGCCTCAGATTCGAAGCCTAGTCGGAGAAGCTGGCTGGGAATGCCCTACCAGGCAAGGCGGACCGGGCCACGGGTTGGTAGACTTCAGTCAGTCTGCTCACTTAAACTTACCGGTCCATACGCCGTGGTATAGGCTGCACATGACAGGGCCTTGGCAGACCTGAGTACCTACATACGAGCAAACAGACGAGGTTCTGCCATGATGGAAGGGCTAGCACGTAGCGCTCACCGCAGTAGAGAGCGTACTAAGATATAAATAATGACTATTATTAGTTACGTTACAATGGTGGACAGAGAGCTTCATGTACACAAGAGCAGATTAACGCAGCATGGGATGGGTCAATACTCAGGTATATATATATATATATATATATATATATATATATATATTGAAAGTACGGTAGTATGTGAATCAACATCCAGTGGTGGGCTTGGGGCTTTTTGTATTCATCAGACACACATACTGAATGAGAACGCATATCAATTTGTAGTAAACATGGAATGTATAAACAGGTATATGTTAAGTAAGAATATCTTGTAAAATCATCGCAGAGTAACCGTATTTTAGTGAGCAAACTTTACGAGCTTGTAACTAGGAATTACCAATAATTGTGGATAGATGCACAGATGAGTAAGGAAGGTCGTATCTGCAGTGAATACGATGCTAATGTTGTGGGTGATGAATATTATGTATATAATCATTTCAGCGTGAAAATCATGATAATATTGCTATGTTGCGAAATAAAAAAACATTCCAAAGTATTATAAATCTAGGCCAACTCAATTCAAGCATATTTTGTTCAGGCAGACTACGACTGTAACTGGTCTTCACAGACTATCGCTCTGTTTTGAGAGCAGCGTTTAGTATATCTGGATGAATTAATCTAATGACAAGTTAAATGTAACTCTTGCTGACGAGTCATATAGCTTGGTTACTCAAATATAAATCATAAATTACATATTCAAGACGGTTGCTAATGTTATTTAGCAGATGTGCTCCACACACTTTTTGTAAACGTCTGAGCAAATTATCCCCATTCTATTCTATTCACACACACACACACAGCAGTTTGGATGCGTATATATATATATGCACGCACACACACACACACACACACACACACACACACACACACACACACACACACACACACAAACATATTGAAGGTTTGTTCGTAACTGGACTAAATGTTCTGAAAACATCTACTCCCGCGGAGAACAGCGAAGGAGGAAGGTGGTGGCGGTGGGTGGGTGTTGGTGGTGGTGCGTGATGGTGGTGGGTGGTGGTGGTGGGCTTCGTGGACGCACGTGACCAGGGGTAGTGGTTCTTCACCCAGGCTCACCCGCATACCTGCCTTCAAGGCCATACTATTGTCCTGTAACTGTACTAAGCCGGTCTTGGAGTGTGGCACGTGGCATGGGGGGGGGGGGGAGTGTGGCACGTGCTATGAGTGATGTGTGGCAAGCGAGGAGTGTGGCACGTGCCATGAGTGATGTGTGGCAAGCGTGGAGTGTGGCACGGGTGGAGTGTGGTACGTGGCACGAGTGGCGTAGTACGCAGCATGAGTGGTGTGACGCGCAGCACGGGTGATGTACGCGGCGCCGGTGAAGCCTGCTACATGGTAAGAGCAGTGTGTGGCACGTGGCACAGGTAGAGTGTGGCTCGTGGCACGGGTGGAGTGCGGCACGTGGCAAGTCGTTGAGCGCGGTATGTGGCAGGGATGAGATCTGGCACGTGGCACGAGCCTGGAGCGTGGCAAGCTGCCTCAAAGAGAGCCAACAGCGCTCCCACCATGACCCACCACACCATTACCGTGACCCACCTCACCATTACCATCATCATCAACCATGACCCACCACACCATTACCGTGACCCACCTCACCATTACCATCATCATCAACCATGACCCACCACACCATTACCATCATCATCATCCACGACCCACCTCACCATTACCATCATCATCAACCATGACCCACCACACCATTACCGTGACCCACCTCACCATTACCATCATCAACCACGACCCACCGCACCATTACCGTGACCCACCGCACCATTACCATCAACCACGACCCACGTCACCATTACCATCATCATCAACCATGACCCACCACACCATTACCATCAACCATGACCCACCCCACCATTACCATCATCATCAACCATGACCCACCCCACCATTACCATCAACCATGACCCACCCCACCATTACCATCATCATCAACCATGACCCACCTCACCATTACCATCATCATCAACCATGACCCACCACACCATTACCATCATCAACCATGACCCACCACACCATTACCATCAACCATGACCCACCACACCATTACCATCATCATCAACCATGACCCACCTCACCATTACCATCATCATCATCCACGACCCACCTCACCATTACCATCATCATCAACCATGACCCACCTCACCATTACCATCATCATCAACCATGACCCACCACACCATTACCATCATCAACCATGACCCACCACACCATTACCATCAACCATGACCCACCACACCATTACCATCATCATCAACCTAGACCCACCTCACCATTACCATCATCATCATCCACGACCCACCACACCATTGCCATCAACCATGACCCATCACACCATTACCATCATCATCAACCATGACCCACCCCACCATTACCATCATCATCAACCATGACCCACCACACATTAACATCATCATCAACACCAACACATCATTATCAACCTTATTTCCTATACCATCAGGGAGGACTACATGGTAGTGTGCTCTGAGCAGATGGTCCATCTCTCTGTAATCAACCCTTCACATCCTGATCTGGCAAGGGCTTTCTTTCACCACAGGTCATGACCTGACCATATGACCTGTAAGCTGATGGTGATGGAGGAAGCTGGTGGAGCGCGTCGTGGCTGCTGTGATGGTGATGTCAACCGTGGTGATAAAGAGATCTTAGATGTAATGGTGGTGGTGATTGTTAAACCTGGTGGTGGAAGGGGTCAAAAAAAGTGTGGTGATGTGGTGGTAGAAGGGGGGTCAAGGTGGCAGGGCCACTGTGGTGGTGCGATGGGTTTGGTGGTGGTATTACCCAGGGGGTTGGGAAGGTGTGGCGGTGGTGGTGGCGGGCGCTTGTGGCTCTCTCTATCTCTCTCTCTCTCTCTCTCTCTCTCTCTCTCTCTCTCTCTCTCTCTCTCTCTCTCTCTCTCTCTCCGGTGGCTCACGACAATGCGAGATGCGTACATCTTAATCATTTATCGTTTAGGTAATCAATAATGCGGTACACGACAGAAATCCCGCTCTGTAAATTATTATACGTACGCATGCACTGGAGAGAGAGAGAGAGAGAGAGAGAGAGAGAGAGAATGCTGTACCAGGTATTTTAATTAGTTTACCCAGTCTCCAGTCAAACACCCGACAGTCGCTAGCCAGGATGTTCTGTAATAGGAGTTATGTCGGTGTGTGGGTGGGCTGTGCCCAGGGAGCAGGCGGGCGAGGGTAGCGGTGTTGGCTGGGCTGGGCACAGGCACCACACACCACACCCCTGCCCTCCACCACATCCGGGAAGGAAAATCTGCACGACACCAAACGATTTTTCACCTGTGTGGGCGTGCATCTGTGTGTGTGTGTGTGTGTGTGTGTGTGTGTGTGTAATTACTACTCGTGTGTTGCTCCTTCTCTTTACTTTGCATACACGTATTACGTTGTTACTCCTAAGTTTGTATCCTATATTAGACAACCCCGAGGGGAGAATGGGTTGGGTGTGGGCCGACTGCCGCGCCCAGGATTCGAACCTACGCGGGCACAGTGGCGTGTGTGTGTGTGTGTGTGTGTGTGTGTGTGTGTGTGTGTGTGTGTGTGTGTGTGTGTGTTTTACATCCAGCAGTAAAACCAATTCCTGCAGGCGTGTTACCTCCAGCAATGTAACCAATATCCGTAGGGTGTTATGCCTCTAGCAATGTAACCAACTGCTGCAAGAGTTACTTCCAGCAGCATAACCAACTCCTGCAGGTATGTTACCTCCAGCAGCATAACCAACTCCTGCAGGTACGTTACCTCCAGCAGCATAACCAACTCCTGCAGGTATGTTACCTCCAGCAGCATAACCAACTCCTGCAGGTACGTTACCTCCAGCAGCATAACCAACTCCTGCAGGTATGTTACCTCCAGCAGCATAACCAACTCCTGCAGGTATGTTACCTCCGGCAGCATAGCCAACTCCTGCAGGTGATGAGAGAAAATGATGGGTCAGCCTTGGACCTAACCCTTAAATAAGGGTGAGGTCAAATTCCACCCCATCATACTTATGGACTCAAGGGTCATCGTACCGTCATGCACCGGGATCATCGTACCGTCATGCACCGCGATCATCAAACCGTCGCGCTCAAGCATTATCGTACCGTACCGTCATGCACCGGGATAATCGTACCGTCATGCACCGGAATCATCGCACCGTCATGCACCGGGATCATCGTACCGTCATGCACCGGGATAATCGTACCGTCATGCACCGGAATCATCGCACCGTCATGCACCGGGATCATCAAACCGTCGCGCTCAAGTATTATCGTACCGTACCGTCATGCACCGGGATAATCGTACCGTCTTACTCAAGGGCTGCATCATCACACTCAAGGGTCGTACCGTCGTAAGGGGAGCACCGTAGTGTTCCAAGAGGTTAATACAATCAAGAACAAGAGAGAGGTGCAGTCAACGGTAGTTAGCGGGGAAACGAGAGTGACGTCCAATTTGAATGACGGGCAACGGACCGTTATGCACTGGCCGGCAGCGGCGGGAGCAGCAGCCTCCCTCCCACCTTCCTGCACCCACCACCATCACCCGCCCCTACATCTGCTCCTCTCACCCATTACCTTGGCCGAGACGACCCTGTTACCATATGTTAATGACTCATTAGTCACCGAGACACAACCATACATGGATGCCCCCTCGCAAACCACCCCTGATGACGTCATACACCCCTCCCCATAGATTTTCTCATGTTTCGTTCATCTTTTTTCCATGGACGAGCAAGGACACGATCACACATTTACTACGATGAACAAAGTTTTACTTTCATCGCTTCCCTTAAGCTGCGTTCTAAGCTGCGTGCTAAATCGGACGAATCTAGAACGTAAACGACTTGAAGTTTGCGAAACTTCTACCTTGACCTAGATTTACTTAGATAATACATATTTTTTTTTTTCTCCCTGGATGGTTACACCTACGTTGGTTCTAACTGCAATGAAAATATAGAAAAAAAACTGCAGCCCGCATGTGTTGTTCGTCAGATCTCGACCTCAATACTTCCATTACCCGGGCCCGGTTTACGGGAGTCCTGACATTATCTGGGCCTGGTTTACGGGAGTCCTGACATTATCCGGGCCCGGTTTCCGGGAGTCCTAACGTTATCCAGGCCCGGTTTATGGGAGTCCTGACGTTATCCGGGCCCGGTGTACGGGAGTCCTGATATTATCTGGGCCCGGTTTACGGGAGTCCTGACAATATCCGGGCCCAGTTTACGGGAGTCCTGATACTATCCGGGCCCGGTTTACGGGAGTCCTGACATTATCCGGGCCCAGTGTACGGGAATCCTGACATTATCCAGGCCCAGTGTACGGGAGTCCTGACATTATCTAGACCCGGTTTACGGGAGTCCTGACAATATCCGGGCCCGGTTTACGGGAGTCCTGACATTATCCGGGCCCAGTGTACGGGAATCCTGACATTATCCAGGCCCAGTGTACGGGAGTCCTGACATTATCTAGACCCGGTTTACGGGAGTCCTGACAATATCCGGGCCCGGTTTACGGGAGTCCTGACATTATCCGGGCCCAGTGTACGGGAGTCCTGACATTATCTGGACCCGGTTTACGGGAGTCCTGACATTATCCAGGCCCGGTGTACGGGAGTCCTGACATTATCCGGGCCCGGTTTACGGGAGTCCTCAAAATGTCCGGGCCCATTTCCGACACTGTTCATTGCTCGGAGCGTTGCTAGGCCTGGCCAAACAACCTTGTTAGGCCTAGCCAACCAGAGACTTGCCAGGCCTGGCCAACCTTGTTAGGCCTAGCCAACCACAGACTTGCCAGACTTGGTCAACCTCTGCCTTGCTAAACTTGGCAATCCTCAGCCTTGGCAGGCTTAGCCAATCTCAGCGATGCTAGGCCTAGCAAACCTCAGCCTTACCAGACTTGGGTAAACCTCAGTCTTGCCTGAGCTGGCCGACCTTAACATTGGCAGGCTTGACCAACCCTAGCCTTGGCAAACCTGAGCCTCGCCAGACCTGGCCAACCTCGGCCGTACTTCACTAGAGCTACGGGAAGGATCCTGCTGTTGTTGTTGTTGTTGTTGTTGTTGTTGTTGTTGTTGTTGGAGGAGGAGGAGGAGGCGGGTCAGTCACCCGTGGAGCGGCGGCGGCGGCGGCCACAACAGACTCAGTGTTAGGCCCGCCTGCCGCCGGGGCCATCACCATCACTATCACCAACATACCTCAGTGTTCCATGATTCATCACTGAAGGAAGACGTCACCAACGAATCGGTTGGTTCAGAAAGACACTTCATTCTGCTGCTTCGCTGTTCGAACCTCAGATGTCTCGAAATCACACTGTAGCAGAGAGTGGGACAGAGCTCTTGTACACGAGTGTCCGCTGGCAAATGAAATAATAAACTAACCAAACCACCATTCCACATGCCACACCACTACCACACACGCCCTCACCCTACCCTGGACCAGGTCGCCAACCATCACCACTACATACATGAAAACAGACGGATATATAGTTCATAACATGCGGTTATTATCTTCAAATGAGAATTTTTGATGAGTTCAGGCTTACAGTCTGTATGATAAGATGATTGCGTCGCCTTCATGCACGATGTACACAAACAGGTACCTCCTCCTGCGTTATCTGCGCACTCTTACGTGTAGCCAGGGCGATGGCAAGAACCACGACTACGACAGTACGACCCTTCAACGCAGCACGTCCATGGATGACAACGTCGCGCGACGCTAATGGATCGTGCTGTCGAGCTCAGAGTTGCTACGCTGGGCCAGGTATGCTCGTGGCTGTTTTCTGGGTCTCTCCGGAGAAGCCACATCCTGCCTCTAGCCGCGTCTTGCGTGCTGTTATCACGTTCCATTCTCATAAGGCCTAAATACCCAGCTTAATCTGTACGATGTCTTGTACTACTACGTACAGCAGTGGTCAACCAAGCTTGCCCACCCAGCATGGAACGCACGTTGCTCATCCATGTAACGTGTTGTCCTCAAACTGTCCTTCTCACCCGGAGTGATGTTCATTCTGTTACTGTTTCATGCTTTGCATATTTCCCATACCTATACTCACAGTATAATCACCAGCTATAACATCTGGTCCTCTTACCCTTGTTCTCCTACCTATTAACGCTTACAAATACCCATGAAAACCCAGCTCCTGTTCTACTGTTGAATATATTCAGCCATTAGTAATGCACTCGACATAAAGTGTTATGGATTTCTTACCTTGCCCTTGTTCTCAAGTTCAGCCACAAGTAACTACTAGCGATATATGCAAAAAACATATTTCCAGCCACACCTCCCTCACCAGACGCAACACTCAAAAACCCGAATGTTTTGGAAGTTGACGGTGTCATCTGACCAGCGTGAACCGTCAAACGCCAATCTTAGTACATTCTTCGTGTGTTCTTCATCTACATACCGTCCCAATCAACGTATACGGGATCTGACGTGCACTGAGGAGCGTATGGAGAGAGAGAGGTCACCGTTTGTGAAGACAAAGATGGATAAGTCTAATAATTACCTTGGTATTCCCATCGGTGCTGTATAGGCGCGAGTCGTGGACCCTTAAAAATGTGTATATAACAAGAGTGAAATGCTTCAGGTTCAGTTTGTTGTGTGAGGAGGGTTATTCGTGCAAGGAACAATAGCGTGAGAGGTGTGTGACAGGTAGTAAGGTCAGTGTGACTGATAAAGCTGATGGGGGTGTGACAAAGTAGCTTGAATATACGTTGAGAGAGAGAGAGAGAGAGAGAGAGAGAGAGAGAGAGAGAGAGAGAGAGAGAGAGAGAGAGAGAGAGAGAGAGAGAGAGACTACGAGAATATATACGTCAGAAGCATAGTCGAAGTAGGGGGGATGGAAGGGTGGAGTGAAAAGTGCTTTGAGTTCTAAGAGCCTGAACATACAGGAGAATAAAGCAAACGATTACGTGATAATTACATATTTCAACGATAAATCTTTCTGAAAAGAATGTGACGTTTAACGCCAAATTAGCCAATAAACAGAGGGCACTTATTCTAAAACTGTCTTCAGCTGATGGTAACTGATTACAGTGATAGGGATGGAAAAAAGAAAGCCTGTCAGTACAACATCAACCATCTTGCCTGGTGCCCACTCTTCCTGTATGACCTTGGCGCAAAAAACGAAAAGTACACCGTGAAACATCGCCAACACAGTACAATTAGAACACCTGCCAGGTCACGCGTATCAGGCGTGAGACTCACATAATTGTATGTCCTCTCCCTCACACACTTGACAGCAAAATACAAATAAATTTACCTTTTTCACTGTTCTCAAACAGACACTGAATTCTCAGAACAAAATATATCACTACAGCTATTTACATACAACTACAGTATTTGCACAATAAAATCGTTGATACTTTCAGGAATGAGCTTGGAAACGAAGATCCCTGCTTTGACCCTGTCTTCTAAGGCCGTATACATGATAAATCTAAGCCCTGGAGAAGGAAGAGTATTGCGGCCTCGAGCGCTGGCATAATGCTCGGAGCCGAAGCGATCAAATATCCACATACAAAGCGCGGGATTTGCCAAGTACAACAACAAGCTTAAACCCGAGTCCATGATCTTTACTGTGTCTGACTGCCATCTCTTATGGCGCTTCAAGGCGGCATGAACAGGCAGAAGAATCCCTGGGGAGAATAGAGGACAGTATGGTGAACCTGGTCAAGGTCCAGTTACGAAATCTGTCCAAAAAATGAAATACCAAAAGTGGCCATTCACTGTCCCATTGACAGGCAAAACTTCCACCACTTTTAGATGTGCAAGTGTGTGGCCGGGAGCAGTCCGGTGGCCATCAATGTTCTGTATGAGGCTAAGGAGCCATCCGGTGCTCATAAACGTACGGTGTGTGTGGCCAAGGAGCTGTCCCGTGCCAATCAAGATGCGAAGAACGTAACTCGTTAATGGACTGTGACAATCAGCACGTAACATCAAGGATTGCTCCTACGTGTCGCAAGGTTCCTGAGTGATAAAATCAGTAAAAAAGTTATTTAATAATAACATAATATGAATAGTAAATGAGCTTTAACTTTTAGTTAATGGCATCATTATATTTCATTGTACACAGCTCACTAGCTGAGCAAAGATTAGAAGAGGATATCATTTGTTTATTGTTTTTTCCCCGGTACATAACAGGGCGCGGTACTTAATTAGCTTGAATGCAACTGTTTTTTTCAAGCGAATCCTGAAATAACACATAATCAATTGGCCAATGTGTATTTGACTGATTCTGTTGTTTCCATGTGTTTCCATACTGTGAGTTAGATTCTATACTTTAACTGTGAAACATTTACCTGCATCATGCTAGGTATGGCAGACTGCCTGTGAGTTAATAACGTTTCAAAAATTTCACTCTGACTATAATTTCACTCACTGACTATAACCCTAACTTTGTATGGCAGTAAACCAGCACTATCAAACGGTTGAACCTTCATCAAACTGCAGTATGACCGAGCCAAAGATGTAAGCTAGGCTACGCGGCTAGTAACTTCCTGATAAAGCGAGTTACTGAACACAGCAGTACTTGTTTATCACAAACCAAACTCTTGATGGTTCAAACATCGTTTACGTTTACATCCAGATGGCATAACAGTTCTGAACGAGGTCTTAAAAAGAGTTCCGTTGTACAAGTGGCGCTATTTGACGACATCTTTATTCTCGGTCACTGATTATTTGCGCAGATTGTTTTTCCCACTATGGGCTCAAACTAGGAAGGGAGAGGGGCCACTCATCCAATCCCGGGAGTGTCTGTACCGTGTCCTAGATCACTCTCGCTCGCAAGAACTTCCATCTTAACTGGCACCAAAAAAGTAAGGCAGCGTCTGCAGCCGCCGCCATGTTTATTTTGAAAAGCGAGCCCCTGGTTTGCGTCATACCACCACCACCACCTACGTACGTTGCGCTGTGGTTTGAGCTCAGTCAGGCTAAGTCGAACGTGACCAAATACGGCGTCATCATACGAAGTGATGACAGATGGTGGCAAAAAAGAGATTACATATGATTCATGGAATTATAATTTAACTTCACTCCCTAAACATCTCTAAATACTCCGATGTCTTGAAGTATTCTACAGATCGATTTCTCTACTTACGGATAAATTAGAAAATCCAGATTAACATGCAAGATGAAGCGAACAGATATCCTACAGCAGAGAGTATCACGCTCAGAACAAAGTTACATGGGTGACGCGGAAGGCAGGAAACTAAATGGGATAACGTAGGCTATTATTACGAAGGCTACACATACTGATCACACACGGACTCTGCCTGATGGAAGAAGCTGAACTGAATCGTGAACAGTTATCCTCCTTTGTACACCAAATATATTGTGGCACGAAAAAATAATATATTTGTTAAATAAAAAAAAAAGAAGGGGGACCCTGTGGTGGGACACTGTGAATAAAGTAGTAACATAAACTTGTTGCGTTTACGACGGATGTACGTTTCATCATCCACTATACATCCTTATTTTCCCCTTTCATGATGATCATGGATAATCAACACATGTGTTGAAGTATAAGTCAGTATTAGGCTGCAAAGACACGACTGATGTTTCCATTACACAAAAATGTCAGGTTTAGCCTATCGGCAAATTGGGCCTTGGGAAGACTACGTTCACAACACAAATATCACTCCATCCATATTGGCTGTATCACAAAAAAAAAAAAAAGTCAGTGTCTGCCACATCCCAAATATCTGCGTTTTAAATAAGGGCCAATTAATGGTTCCACAAAATCAGCGAATAGGAGGATACCCCAGGCATTTCCCGAGGAAGTTCAGGGAAATTTCACGAGCCTTATATAACTAAACAATCAAGAGGGCTCTAGCTTTATAATTTCCTGGGTCACCAAAGACTGAGAAAGCTATGAAAGCATCTTCACTGTTTATGTATTTGTGACCTAGTCTTACCAAAATAAGGAAGGTTACAATACATAAGGGAGACCCAGTAACATGAATTATGTAAGTCGAGACTATGGTCAGGTTCCCGCTATAAGATAAGGTCTAAGATCCTTATATTGTTCCTAATACGTAAGGACGAGATGCATATTATTTATGATTCAATCCCAAGCGATATATGACAAGAGTGATTTCAAGATGTTTCTAAATAAACCTGAAACATTCCCATGTATTTATCATCAATAAAACTTTCATTCCCTGCCTAGGACGAACAGCAACCTAACCTGTACCAAGTTTATATACCACTCACGTATCCTCATAAAGTACCGATGTACTGCAGATCTGATGAACACAAAACTAGTTCAAAAGCGAATGCCACCAACCCGAAGTACGTGGAAGACATGGCTGTCTGACCTCGTCATGGTACCAGCTTACTGACACGGACTTAAGAAGTACAATAATCTTATTCATAAAGAGAAGACAGGGAGAAGAAATTCTTGGAAGACCCAACCATATCATTTATATAGAGCACCTCAAAAAAATTTGGTTCTATATCAGACAGGTCTTGCGTATGTTCTCTTATTGACAGAGTTTGGTTATCGTGAACATATGAAGGATGGTTAGAACCCCGTAATGAAATAAACTCTTAAGCAATAATGACACCTTCCAGGTGAACGTGGCTGCTGATATTTAAGCCTAAATATGCGCGGAAATACTTTACCTGCGGTACCACACAGCAGGTTGCATTCCTCTAGTCATCTAAATTCACAGAGGAAATTGAGCCGCTCCCTGTGAATAATAGCTTAGTCGTTTCACGAAAATAAAGCCTTTGTAGTGTTGCGAACCAGTGACTAGAGGGTGGTATGGAATGTTCTAACTCTTACCTGAAAAATGTATTAGTAAAGCCACCTTCAAACATTATCTATCTACGAGTAAAGCCACCTTCAAAGTCATTATCTATCTACTTGTGGACCTTCCCTTAGCCAGATCGCTTGGGAAGGAGACCAATGATAGGCTAGTATATCAGTCCCGAGTCCGTATTGTGACCGAAGCCGTTGTGGACCAAAGGTCTGGTCGGAGACAGGTCACAAGGGAAGCCAGCCTGGGTGACGGGAAGTAGCCAAGACCATGTTACTCCAACTGGACGGGAACACAGTGTTAAGACTCGACTGGTCGACACAGTAAGCTTCCGAAGTGTAACCCATAAGGGACTCCGCCCAGACCGTCTCCATCACTACTAATACCACGTTGAGGACGGAAAACGAACGAAGCTCCTCACGAAGGAAGCCGGACGAAGTGGGAACGGGAACCGCTTCTCTTGGGAAGCGGAGGTACTGAGAGGACCATCTGAGGGGGGAAGATCAAAATCGGTGTATTCCCAGACTGGACGAAACAACTCTGTGGTATCGAGGGAAAGAGCAACATAGACACACACACACACACACACACACACACACACACACACACACACACCAAGATGCTCACAGTCAGCTGAGGCACAGCGAAGTGCGACGGTAAACAAAGGATGTCATCAACGGATGTGGCCGTCATCATCTCCGTCTGATAAACAGACGACATCCAGCTTGAGACGTAAACAAATACTAAGAAAACAAACGATGTAAATTCGCAACGCGACTCAATCTGAGGCGTGACGTACGAACGACAATACGTCAAAAAAGCATGAAACACTAGTGCTGGCCACTTTTCGCTGCCACACTGGACGTCACACTAACCTTAAAAAAAGGTAAAACCTCTACTTAAATGAAACTAGATATCTTTAAAAAACAAAATAACCACAAGGTTTCGGAACCCAAACGACAGACAGCCAGATGACACTGACTGACTTGTCGTGGACGAAACCTAAACAAACACAAGTAGAAACAAGTGTGAGTATTGACTCATCCTAGCAGGCAGGGGCGGGCGAGGAGTCTCGACACACTCACTGCGCTCACAGGATGGACCCGGATAGAGATGAGTAAACAGGAAGCATCATCTCAAATTAAAGTAAATGCCACTGGTTTTCAAAAGGTGGGATCCAGAGCAAGGTTAATTTTACGCATTTTTGGATCTTATCAATGAGGAGAGTTCGTGATGTCTCTGAACTTGGAGGTGAAATTCTTTATAGAATCAAGTGCTCACCAGCACATAAACCATGTAATCATCACATGCATCCCGTGTTCGTCCACTGCAACAAAACGGATACCGTTTTCTTCCGTAATGGAAAGTGAGGGTAAAAAAAAAAAATAAAGAGGAAACGCAAACTCTAAACCAGTCTTCCCATTTTGCTTCCTGCAGTGAACGCTACGCGCATTCGGCTAACCAACCAGTTACACTGATAACAGACTTTCTGGTGAAGAGCCACTAGCCAGAATGTCTCCAACTAAAATCGACTTCTTGAGTGATAAATAAGATAAAAAAAAAAAAGAAGTATGTCGAATATTCTTGCAACTGTGAATCACAAAGGAAAATGATCATGAAAGAATTAAAAATCCCACAATTATAGATTGAAAAAAATCTGTTAAAGAGGACATATTCCGGAATCCACTTAAACTGGGTGTGGATTCCACAGGGAGACGAACTTGTAGAAAAGTTTTGTGTATTAAGAGAAAAAAAATTCACACATGAGCAGATCTAAGCGATCCCGGGATATTCAGTCCAATAGTCTCAATCAAAAGAAGTTCCTCCTCCTCAGATTTACCTGTATTCTGAAACTTCATCATGGAGAAAATTGATAGAAAGGGAAATGACAGGGACAGAGGTACGAGCATTGAGGCTTTATGCATATTTACTCAACTGTATTCATGGTCAACTTCATAATGGACACGTTGAAGGTTTTCTAAATCTAAACTAAACATATCATCTACAATTAGATGTCATGTACTGAAAAAAATTGAAAAATTGCCAAATTCACAACCTGACATCGCCACTGCAATCAATGTATCGATTCCAAATCAAAACACACCTCATGTGTTCATGAAAATATACATAACATTCAAACACTGAAGTCCGCTGATAACAAAATCAATGGCTCGGCAACTTTCACCTAATAAAAGATAACAAGCAGTACAGAAGAGTTCTCTGTATACATTCCACCTAACAAAACCAAAAATTAACGATATGAAAACAAAATCATGTCTCCTTTAAGACGAATAAGAAAAAAATCGCTCCACCTTGTACTAAAATTGGTGTATGAAAACTTGAGGGGAACATTTCTTTCTTATCGAAACAAAAGTGAATCTTCAGCATTATCCAAAAATATTAATTTTCTCTGTATACAGTTACTGAATTCGTCGTTTGCGATCACACCCTCCAAAAATACCTTCTCCATATACAAAATGCTTCCATTTCATCCTAACCCTAAGCAATCGCCTGACTTCATCTAAATCATCCCTAACCATTGTAAATTCTCTACCCTTATCAACCTCTCCTCCATCATCTTCACACTGCACTGCTATACATCACCTCCACCAACCCATTACCACAGGCACCGTACATGCAGTGAGGGAGTGCATGGTCTTCGATTCTCCTGAACACCTTACCATACGAAACCTCAGGTGTTCCAGATTTGGCGACCCTTGACGCTGATGTCATGAATGACCTTGGCAGTCAGTAGGACAAGAGCCCATATATCCAACCAACGTAACATCTCCCACACGTTCTACGTACATAGCCACACCAACCCAGACGACTTTCACACACGTGCCCTTCTAACGTCACTCAACCTAACCTCCTCATGTCTTCATTCTCATATATCCAACCAACGTAACATCTCCCACACGTTCTACGTACATAGCCACACCAACCCAGACGACTTTCACACACGTGCCCTTCTAACGTTACTCAACCTAACCTCCTCATGTCTTCATTCTCCAACTTCCCTACCCTCCTGATTCCATCTGTACGACGCATATCATTTCTCTCTCCCGCTCTTAAGCCTGACTCACCTCGACTTATAAATTCTTGGCTTTTACAACCATACTTCAGCGTTGGGGTAGGCACGCCTCCATGCAAATCTCATGCACGCTCTACGTCTGATCCTTCTCCATCCACCAGAGATTCAGGAAGAATCTTAATTCTTTTCTCCCCGACTCTACTTTGAACTTCAGTACTTCCACTGTCATTCTGAGGACACTTTACTGCGAAGTATTCAAACTCATTCACAACCTCCTGTTCTTTACTATGCAAAGGTACAGTACATTTTGACTTCTTCCTTTCAAAACCTAGCATCTTACTTTAAAAACTAGAATCTAACTTCAAAAATTAGCTTCGTACATTGAAAACTAACATCATACAAAAAAAGCATCTAACTTTAAAAACTAAAATCTTATTAAAAAAAAAAAAAACCACTTTGAAAACCAGCAACATTCTTGAAATTAAGAAAATCCAGCATTTAACTTTTCTTCCCTTTCGCTTGTATTTTCTCCCAGCTTCATACATCTTCGAACCGGCTGCTCACCATTCTGTTAAACTCCGCTCTACCCACACCCAGCGACGTCTGTGTACAACTTCCAACCTGCGTCTCTCCGTGGTTACCACATCCTAGTCACCCCGCCTCCCTCGCACCTCACGCAATGCCACCATCCATAAAAAAAAAAAAAGAAATGAACAAAAAATTCCACGATGGCATCACACAGCCCTGACACAACCCCACACGCCGCCACCACCGTAATGCTCTTAACAGGTTCCTTCAAAAGTCTTCCATGGACGCCTTGTGTCAAAACTACCTAGAGTGCTTTCGAATTCTTTTCATCGTAAGTCTCCTTAAAATTCGTTATGCGTTTTATACACCCTTTTCATCTAGGGACTTTCTCCACTACTTATCCGGGTGCAAATAGGAAGTCTCGCTCAAGAGAGAGAGAGAGAGAGAGAGAGAGAGAGAGAGAGAGAGAGAGAGAGAGAGAGAGAGAGAGAGAGAGAGAGGGAGAGAGAGAGAGAGAGAGACGGATATATAGGAGAATAATTACACCATGAAAATCTGGTGACCTGGTGTCGAGCAGCTGGCAACATTAATTCAAAAGTGAGTCGCATAATAATGTAAGCTTTTATGACCTTAATTCATATAACTTTTCCTTTTATATTTCTGCATAATAATAAAACCTCTATGACAATATGGAGAGAGCACGACCTGTATATATATATACAATACTCATGAAACAGGAGTTGTGGGAGTATGTGATAGAATGTAAGAAAGTAAATTCTCGATTAATATGGGTAAAATTGAAAGTTGATGGAGAGAGGTGGGTGATTATTGGTGCATATGCACCTGGGCATGAGAAGAAAGATCATGAGAGGCAAGTGTTTTGGGAGCAGCTAAATGGGTGTGTTAGCGGTTTTGATGCACGAGACCGGGTTATAGTGATGGGTGATTTGAATGCGAAGGTGAGTAATGTGGCAGTTGAGGGAATAATTGGTATGCATGGGGTGTTCAGTGTTGTAAATGGAAATGGTGAAGAGCTTGTAGATTTATGTGCTGAAAAAGGACTGATGATTGGGAATACCTGGTTTAAAAAGCGAGATATACATAAGTATACTTATGTAAGTAGGAGAGATGGCCAGAGAGCGTTATTGGATTACGTGTTAATTGACAGGCGTGCGAAAGAGAGACTTTTGGATGTTAATGTGCTGAGAGGTGCAACTGGAGGGATGTCTGATCATTATCTTGTGGAGGCTAAGGTGAAGATTAGTATGGGTTTTCAGAAAAGAGGAGTGAATGTTGGGGTGAAGAAGGTGGTGAGAGTAAGTGAGCTTGGGAAGGAGACCTGTGTGGGGAAGTACCAGGAGAGACTGTGTACAGAATGGAAAAAGGTGAGAACAATGGAAGTAAGGGGAGTGGGGGATGAATGGGATGTATTTAGGGAATCAGTGATGGATTGCGCAAAAGATGCTTGTGGCATGAGAAGAGTGGGAGGTGGGCTGTTTAGAAAGGGTAGTGAGTGGTGGGATGAAGAAGTAAGAGTATTAGTGAAAGAGAAGAGAGAGGCATTTGGACGATTTTTGCAGGGAAAAAATGCATTTGATTGGGAGAAGTATAAAAGAAAGAGACAGGAGGTCAAGAGAAAGGTGCAAGAGGTGAAAAAAAGGGCAAATGAGAGTTGGGGTGAGAGACTATCAGTAAATTTTAGGGAGAATAAAAAGATGTTCTGGAAGGAGGTAAATAGGGTGCGTAAGACAAGGGAGCAAATGGGAACTTCAGTGAAGGGCGTAAATGGGGAGGTGATAACAAGTAGCGGTGATGTGAGAAGGAGATGGAATGAGTATTTTGAAGGTTTGTTGAATGTGTCTGATGACAGAGTGGCAGATATAGGGTGTTTTGGTCGAGGTGGTGTGCAAAGTGAGAGGGTTAGGGAAAATGATTTGGTAAACAGAGAAGAGGTAGTAAAAGCTTTGCGGAAGATGAAAGCCGGCAAGGCAGCAGGTTTGGATGGCATTGCAGTGGAATTTATTAAGAAAGGGGGTGACTGTATTGTTGACTGGTTGGTAAGGTTATTTAATGTATGTATGACTCATGGTGAGGTGCCTGAGGATTGGCGGAATGCGTGCATAGTGCCATTGTACAAAGGCAAAGGGGATAAGAGTGAGTGCTCAAATTACAGAGGTATAAGTTTGTTGAGTATTCCTGGTAAATTATATGGGAGGGTATTGATTGAGAGGGTGAAGGCATGTACAGAGCATCAGATTGGGGAAGAGCAGTGTGGTTTCAGAAGTGGTAGAGGATGTGTGGATCAGGTGTTTGCTTTGAAGAATGTATGTGAGAAATACTTAGAAAAGCAAATGGATTTGTATGTAGCATTTATGGATCTGGAGAAGGCATATGATAGAGTTGATAGAGATGCTCTGTGGAAGGTATTAAGAATATATGGTGTGGGAGGCAAGTTGTTAGAAGCAGTGAAAAGTTTTTATCGAGGATGTAAGGCATGTGTACGTGTAGGAAGAGAGGAAAGTGATTGGTTCTCAGTGAATGTAGGTTTGCGGCAGGGGTGTGTGATGTCTCCATGGTTGTTTAATTTGTTTATGGATGGGGTTGTAAGGGAGGTAAATGCAAGAGTCCTGGAAAGAGGGGCAAGTATGAAGTCTGTTGGGGATGAGAGAGCTTGGGAAGTGAGTCAGTTGTTGTTCGCTGATGATACAGCGCTGGTGGCTGATTCATGTGAGAAACTGCAGAAGCTGGTGACTGAGTTTGGTAAAGTGTGTGGAAGAAGAAAGTTGAGAGTAAATGTGAATAAGAGCAAGGTTATTAGGTACAGTAGGGGTGAGGGTCAAGTCAATTGGGAGGTGAGTTTGAATGGAGAAAAACTGGAGGAAGTGAAGTGTTTTAGATATCTGGGAGTGGATCTGTCAGCGGATGGAACCATGGAAGCGGAAGTGGATCATAGGGTGGGGGAGGGGGCGAAAATTTTGGGAGCCTTGAAAAATGTGTGGAAGTCGAGAACATTATCTCGGAAAGCAAAAATGGGTATGTTTGAGGGAATAGTGGTTCCAACAATGTTGTATGGTTGCGAGGCGTGGGCTATGGATAGAGATGTGCGCAGGAGGATGGATGTGCTGGAAATGAGATGTTTGAGGACAATGTGTGGTGTGAGGTGGTTTGATCGAGTAAGTAACGTAAGGGTAAGAGAGAGGTGTGGAAATAAAAAGAGCGTGGTTGAGAGAGCAGAAGAGGGTGTTTTGAAATGGTTTGGGCACATGGAGAGAATGAGTGAGGAGAGATTGACCAAGAGGATATATGTGTCGGAGGTGGAGGGAACGAGGAGAAGAGGGAGACCAAATTGGAGGTGGAAAGATGGAGTGAAAAAGATTTTGTGTGATCGGGGCCTGAACATGCAGGAGGGTGAAAGGAGGGCAAGAAATAGAGTGAATTGGAGTCATGTGGTATACAGGGGTTGACGTGCTGTCAGTGGATTGAAGCAAGGCATGTGAAGCGTCTGGGGTAAACCATGGAAAGCTGTGTAGGTATGTATATTTGCGTGTGTGGACGTGTGTATGTACATGTGTATGGGGGGGGGGGGGGGGGTTGGGCCATTTCTTTCGTCTGTTTCCTTGCGCTACCTCGCAAACGCGGGAGACAGCGACAAAGTATAAAAAAAAAAAAAAAAAAAATATATATATATATATATATATATATATATATATATATATATATATATATATATTGATTGAGAGGGTGAAGGCATGTACAGAGCATCAGATTCGGGAAGACCAGTGTGGTTTCAGAAGTGGTAGAGGATGTGTGGATCAGGTGTTTGCTTTGAAGAATGTATGTGAGAAATACTTAGAAAAGCAAATGGATTTGTATGTAGCATTTATGGATCTGGAGAAGGCATATGATAGAGTTGATAGAGATGCTCTGTGGAAGGTATTAAGAATATATGGTGTGGGAGGCAAGTTGTTAGAAGCAGTGAAGAAGTTTTTATCGAGGATGTAAGGCATGTGTACGTGTAGGAAGAGAGGAAAGTGATTGGTTCTCAGTGAATGTAAGTTTGCGGCAGGGGTGTGTGATGTCTCCATGGTTGTTTAATTTGTTTATGGATGGGGTTGTTAGGGAGGTGAATGCAAGAGTTTTGGAAAGAGGGGCAAGTATGAAGTCTGTTGGGGATGAGAGAGCTTGGGAAGTGAGTCAGTTGTTGTTCGCTGATGATACAGCGCTGGTGGCTGATTCATGTGAGAAACTGCAGAAGCTGGTGACTGAGTTTGGTAAAGTGTGTGAAAGAAGAAAGTTAAGAGTAAATGTGAGTAAGAGCAAGGTTATTAGGTACAGTAGGGTTGAGGGTCAAGTCAATTGGGAGGCGAGTTTGAATGGAGAAAAACTGGAGGAAGTGAAGTGTTTTAGATATCTGGGAGTGGATCTGGCAGCGGATGGAACCATGGAAGCGGAGGTGGATTATAGGGTGGGGGAGGGGGCGAAAATTCTGGGAGCCTTGAAGAATGTGTGGAAGTCGAGAACAGTATCTCGGAAAGCAAAAATGGGTATGTTTGAAGGAATAGTGGTTCCAACAATGTTGTATGGTTGCGAGGCGTGGGCTATGGATAGAGTTGTGCGCAGGAGGATGGATGTGCTGGAAATGAGATGTTTGAGGACAATGTGTGGTGTGAGGTGGTTTGATCGAGTAAGTAACGTAAGGGTAAGAGAGATGTGTGGAAATAAAAAGAGCGTGGTTGAGAGAGCAGAAGAGGGTGTTTTGAAATGGTTTGGGCACATGGAGAGAATGAGTGAGGAAAGATTGACCAAGAGGATATATGTGTCGGAGGTGGAGGGAACGAGGAGAAGAGGGAGACCAAATTGGAGGTGGAAAGATGGAGTGAAAAAGATTTTGTGTGATCGGGGCCTGAACATGCAGGAGGGTGAAAGGAGGGCAAGGAACAGAGTGAATTGGAGCGATGTGGTATACCGGGGTTGACGTGCTGTCAGTGGATTGAATCAGGGCATGTGAAGCGTCTGGGGTAAACCATGGAAAGCTGTGTAGGTATGTATATATGTATATATGTATGTATGTATATATATATGTATGTATGTATATATATATAATTACGTGCACTAAGCACTGGGTTTGTACACAGCATTCCTGCCGGTCTGTCCAGAGAGTTTTGTAAACACCCTAAGGCTGGGCTCAGAACCTCTTGGTTTCACATCACTTAACAATTAGTTCCGTGCTGTTTATTTTGCCTCGCAGGCAAGAGCTCTCACAGTATAGAATTCCTTGTACATTATCCAGACCTTCTCAGAGTCGACTGTTTTGTACTTGGTACTAGACAGCCTCGGACCTTAACACCTGTGCCGAACTGAAACACGAAATGCACTTGCTAGCATCAACACCTTTTACAGTACTATAAACAGTTTGCTTTAACGGCATAGGAACTCTTCTATCCCAGTGGTCAGTTGTAACACTTATCTTCAACCCAGACTCGCGCGCCACTGACGAGCTAATGACATGTTGCCATCAGCTCGCAGTGCAGGGGAGCTTTTCATTCACTGGAGCCCTAGTGAACGACGGACACATCTGGATATACAAGCCTGTAGTAATAAGAGTCGATATGGGCTTCCGCGTTGTAGTGGTTTAGCGTTGCTGACCATGAGACACCGACACGCCCGGGTTTGAATTCTGGCTGCGGCAGTCGGCCTGCAACCAGACCAACAGTTCATACTTATATATATATATATATATATATATATATATATATATATATATATATATATATATATATATATATGCGTGTGTGTGTGTGTGTGTGTGTGTGTGTGTGTGAGACGGGCATGAACAAGGCATTCAGTTACTCGTGCCGTTTCAGCTCACATAAAAAAGCTATAAATGTTTTCAACGGCTTCCGCCACCTGTGAAGTTACATTCCTTAAAGAAAAAAAAAATAATCGCAAGGCCAAAAGTAACGATACGTGGAATGGAACATTATCCTTCTTCCTGGTGGATCAGACGTACTCTAATGAACCCCTGGGAAATCTCTGGGACCACAGGCAATCACCATGAGAAACATCTTACTCCAACGGAGACTCAACATACGACTCCGTCTCGGGGTCACAGAGACTGAACAAGAGCAATTTCTTACGCGTTTGAAATCTGCAATATAATCCTGGTGAAGTGAAGTTACACTTGGCAAACAGCGGCCTTTGATGATGTTAATTCAAATTTACTAAAGCTGGGTCCTTGGGCTCACAGAGAATGTTATCCCGGAGTTGTACCGCAACTCTGAAACTTGATAGTCGACCACCCTTGAAGGCATGGTAATGCACAAACTACCAGTAAGTTGAACATACTACGACACTGGAGCGGTATGATGACACTGGTCATGGAGGGCCTCTGCTATCACGGTTCTCTACCATCATCTCGTCAACTTGACTACATATGTGGAAGTTCTCGGTGCGGATATTCAGAGTGTCGTTCCTGTAACGTGCACTGCTATCACGACCAGGCAGGAAGCGGTGGCTTCGTTAGCGAGGACAATTCTGTGACTTCACACGCGACCGCACAGCCACCCGTGCACGGGTCTATTACTGCCCTGAGTTTGTGTACGATGCTACTACAATGATTCATATATATATATATATATATATATATATATATATATATATATATATATATATATATATATATATATATCTATATAGGGATAGGAGAGAAAGAACACTTCCCACGAATTCCCTGCGTGTCGTAAAAAGCGACTAAAAGGTGAGGGAGCAGAGGGCTGGAAATCCTCGCCTCTAGTTTTTACCTTTCCAAAAGAAGGTACAGAGAAGGGGGCCAAGTGAGGATTTTCCCCTTAGGCTCAGTCCTCTGTTCTTCATGCTACCTCGCTAACGCGGGAAATGGCGAATATATATATATATATATATATATATATATATATATATATATATATATATATATATATATATATATACATATATATATATATATATATATATATATATATATATATATATATATATATATATATATATATATATACCCATCTTACCCTAGGGCTACCAATACAACCTAGGCCACCCCGGGCCGCCCATCACGTACCCCATGCTTCCTCGTGCTAACCCGCACCACCCATGCTGCCCCGAGCCACTAATGCTATCCCGAGCCGCCCATGCCACCCCTGGCCACCCATGCTGCCCCGAGCCACCCACGCTACCCCAGACCGGGAGACACACCCAGGGACACTCAGGAGGCCGGAAGGACCGGTGGATGCTGGGTCAAGCCCCTCCGTAGATTCCCATTTCCCTTGGAAGTACCAGAGGAAATTACTCAAAACAACACATCTTAGTCACATCTTAGTCAATCCATAAGGCTTCTAGACCGGCAGAATCATGTTCGTTGCATGGAAAAAAAAGAATTAAACAGCGCCAGACGCCTAGGAACAACCTAGGCATACGCTGGACACACATCGAATGTCATCACTACACTAAGGCCTTCAACATGACATGCACGAGCAGCCTCCAGTACATCACGTGCTACACTGGCTGCAAGTCACTAGAAGACACACTACAACTTCACTTCAAAGTGCATGGCCACAAGAGCCATCAACTGCATCATCACCAGTTCTCATTACTGAGCCTTACAAGGCAAGGCATTAACACTAATAAGCTGGGAACATGAGCTGAGGACGCCACACAATAAGTCGTCTCCAGCAGCACACTCCCCCAAAGCATTCCAACATCGTACAGAGGGAGGCGTCCACACTCAATCAAGAGTTATGAAAGAGACTGCAGAAGAAAAACACACATGGACAACTGCACCACTGAGGAGAGTACGATCAAGTACCACGCGAGCTGAGGAGCCACGCAGTACCAGGCCGCACACCACCGTCACCAGGAGCCACACAGTACCAGGCCACACACCACCGTCACCAGGAGCCACACAGTACCAGGCCACACACCACCGTCACCAGGAGCCACACAGTACCAGGCCACACACCACCGTCACCAGGAGCCACACAGTACCAGGCCACACACCACCGTCACCAGGAGCCACACAGTACCAGGCCACACACCACCGTCACCAGGAGCCACACAGTACCAGGCCACACACCACCGTCACCAGGAGCCACACAGTACCAGGCCACACACCACCGTCACCAGGAGCCACACAGTACCAGGCCACACACCACCGTCACCAGGAGCCACACAGTACCAGGCCACACACCACCGTCACCAGGAGCCACACAGTACCAGGCCACACACCACCGTCACCAGGAGCCACACAGTACCAGGCCACACACCACCGTCACCAGGAGCCACACAGTACCAGGCCACACACCACCGTCACCAGGAGCCACACAGTACCAGGCCACACACCACCGTCACCAGGAGCCACACAGTACCAGGCCACACACCACCGTCACCAGGAGCCACACAGTTCCAGGCCACACACTACCGTCACCAGGAGCCACACAGTACCAGGCCACACACCACCGTCACCAGGAGCCACACAGTACCAGGCCACACACCACCGTCACCAGGAGCCACACAGTACCAAGCCACACACCACCGTCACCAGGAGCCACACAGTACCAGGCCACACACCACCGTCACCAGGAGCCACACAGTTCCAGGCCACACACCACCGTCACCAGGAGCCACACAGTACCAGGCCACACACTACCGTCACCAGGAGCCACACAGTACCAGGCCACACACCACCGTCACCAGGAGCCACACAGTTCCAGGCCACACACTACCGTCACCAGGAGCCACACAGTACCAGGCCACACACTGATGTACGGTAAAGAAGTTCAAGAGTGCACTACAAACTGTACCAGACCAGCCAGGCTGTGGGGGCTATATAGGCCTGGGGGCTGCGGCTTCCAACAGCTTGGTAGACCAATGATCCAACCCAGCAGCCTGGGCCCAGCCCAAGCCGCGGGGGTGAAGACCCCGGAAGACTCCATGAGGTAACCACGATTAAAGTAAATCACTTAAACTGGGCAAGAATATGATGCCTCATCTGTTCATGTAAGACACAGGTATTCAACCTGAGGGTAATTACCCCCTAAGAGTTAATTTGGCCATTTGGGGGGATAATGAGCTTTTAAACTGAGATGTCACCATAATTCATTTGCCATTACGCTCTTGTTGCGCAACACACTGACGACACGTCATGCATTGTAATGTACCGAAAGTTAAGACCGTCTTATGATCGAACGTCCCACAGGTATCAAGAACACGCTCAAGTATGACTAATGACAAGACCTTAGCTTAATCCCCTCTTAGCCACCCGCTTCTGCACCCGTAAGTATGGCCTCATGACGAGCTCACAATTTCGTGAGCGATCTCACGATCTTGCTGCAGAACAATGAATGTCAGAACTCTCGAAGTCTCATCCCATTTGCTACTACGTGGCGCTGTGAGGCTGGACTTTATGAAGTAATCACCATTAAAACCTCGGCGGGGAATATCATTCGGGGTCTTGTAGATGCTCTGGGATGACAAACCCTGGCATCTCAAAGCTGAGGAGGAGGAGGATGGGACTTCAACCACGATATTCAGGCCAGGGGAAGGGGGTAATTACGATATTCAGGTCAGGGGAAGGGGTAATTACGATATTCAGGTCAGGGGAAGGGGTAACTACGATATTCAGGCCAGGGGAGGGGTGTAATTACGCTATTCAGGCCAGGGGAAGGGGTAATTACGATATTCAGGCCAGGGGAGGGGGGTAATTACGATATTCAGGCCAGGGGAAGGAGTAATTACGATATTCAGGCCAGGGAAAGGGGTAACTACGATATTCAGGCCAGGGGAGGGGTGCAATTACGCTATTCAGGCCAGGGGAAGGGGTAATTACGATATTCAGGCCAGGGGAGGGGGGTAATTACGATATTCAGGCCAGGGGAAGGAGTAATTACGATATTCAGGCCAGGGAAAGGGGTAACTACGATATTCAGGCCAGGGGAGGGGTGTAATTACGCTATTCAGGCCAGGGGAAGGGGTAATTACGATATTCAGGCCAGGGGAGGGGGTAATTATGATATTCAGGCCAGGGGAAGGGGTAATTACGATATTCAGGCCAGGGAAGGGGGGTAATTACGATATTCAGGCCAGGGGAAGGAGTAATCACGATATTCAGGCCAGGGGAGGGGGTAATTATGATATTCAGGCCAGGGGAAGGGGTAATTACGATATTCAGGCCAGGGAAGGGGTAATTACGATATTCAGGCCAGGGGAGGGGGTAATTGCGATATTCAGGCCAGGGGAGGGGGGTAATTACGATATTCAGGCCAGGGGAAGGGGGTAATTGCGATATTCAGGCCAGGGGAAGGGGGTAATTACGATATTCAGGCCAGGGGAAGGGGTAATTCCAATATTCAGGCCAGTGTAAGGGGTAAGACTGCCGTAAAGGTTACGCAACACTAGTGTGAGAGTTAATCCTCCAGCTGACTAAGGCAAGGCGTGTCTGGTAACCTCACCTGCTGCTGAAAGGCATGTAAATGAATGCAGTCTGGCCGGGCGGGGGTGCCGTCATTTGTAACTCTGACGTCAGACATGTATATAGGAGATCCTCTCACCGCTCAAAGAATTATGAGAGTTAAGCTTTGTGACCTGAGATACGCTCCCTGCCTGACCAACAGCCCTGGTGGGTCATGGGCGTTCCAAGGGCGGGCTGCCGTGTATCCCAGTCATGCAGTACGTAACCATTCTTGCCCTTGTTTGCTCATGTTCTGTCGCACTCCCGAAGGACATGAAGAACACGATAATGCTATGCCCTTCGTGTTCCTCTTACCTGTGTGACATCTGAACCACTTGTTGGCCTACCCTCGGTAATTCGTTTGCACTGGAAATACCTTTACGTAATCTGTACACACAAGTGAATTACATTTTCCCATGAGAGGTTTGCGTGTGTGGTGAGGGTGAACAATTCGCCCCCACTTCGGATGAACTTCCTGAAGCGTTAGAGATACAACTTCATCCCATTTTCAGTATGAAAGACCAAAGAACTGTCGGCTATTCTACGGCTGAACTTTCGACACGTCCTGTGATGTGCAGACCCTTCCCCCGTCGCCTTCTAACCGCGAGACTAGAAGATCCTGTCCTGGCTCGTGTATCTTCCGAAGGCAATGAACCAACGCCACACACTGTGTCTCTTGTACTCCTTACCGTCCGTTGTCCTAAAGCTGAACCTAGCCAGTGCCGGCAGCACTTCCGGGGAGCCCCCCGCCAAAAAAAAAACAAACCCAAGTGTGTCAGCATCTGTGTGGCAGCGCGTACCACCGCCAGATGAATATCATTATGGCCAGGAAGAATATCGGAGTATCTGAGGAACATCTTTACCGCCACAGCTGTGATAACGTCTGCCGCTGACGCTTACCCTCGCCCGAGCTTGCTTCAACCTCCTGACCCGCAGATAAACCAATGTTACATATCTGTTTGGCGTTCGCCGTTGTGCGGCGCCCGAGACTCACAGACGACATACTTCTTGATGTACAATGTGTCTCGAGATTCAGCCACGATGCAGCAGCAATATACTGATGGAATCTTTTCTTCAGGGAACCAATGAATTTTGTTCTAAATAAGTTTCACAAAACGTTCACGGCTTCACAATGACCTCCCGAGCGGGCAGCCCAAAGAGAAGGTTTTATTCTTAGAATACACAAACAAACTCACGCTCGCAGATCCGCAATTAATCTAGTAGCGGGAGTAGCTTGTGATTTACGAGGGTTGTGTAGTGTGTGTGTGTGTGTGTGTGTGTGTGTGTGTGTGTGTGTGTGTGTATCACCTATTCATGCAGAGCGGGAAGGGTCTATACATATGTGGGGCTCCACCTGTTCAGATTCCTTTGCTACGTGTGAGACCAATTTATCAGCTTAAGTCGGCTTGCAACTCAAGACGCTCGATTTCATTTGTGGCTTTGCTTCTCCTGTTTGATGTCGTCAGCGAGCGATCATATTTCACAATCCTCCTACAAGCTGACGTCTTCACTAACAGCACAGTGTGTCTGTGTGGTGTGGTGTGTCTGTTTCCTTTCCACAGGTGTTCTGTTCCAAAGGTGCTCCCTTCCACAGGCGTTCCCTTTCGCAGGCGTCACGTTCCACAGCTGTTCCCTTCCATAGGCGTTCCCTTCCACGGGTGTTCCCTTCCTCACGTCTCCTTCACCCAGGAAAAGATCATTGGCTCTCTTATCATACAGGTGTTTGACAATACATCTTCGATCCTTCCCAAACACATGAGCATCACACTTAATGAATCCACTCTGCACTTAAATTCCTTTTCTTCTTTTTTTTCTTTTTCAAGCGATTACTGTCAGCGATCGCGACCAAAATAAGTAATCAATACAATGGGTCAAGTGTTGCTTGGAAAACTCGACTGATATAAAAGAATAGTTACGTGAGGGGGAAGTGAGCAGCCCAGGTTTAATCCAAATACAGTCGTCTATGCAACTCGGATCTTACGCATCTATTCAAAGAATTGATTCTCGTATAATCTAACTGTAGCCCTTATACCAATATTGAATTGTATCTATTGCTTTATTTTTTAGTGATATATGACATATTCTTACAACTAAGTCCTTGGTGTTTTGTTGCTACTTAGCAGTCCTTAGTATTATGTTGTTACTAGATAGCCTTTAGCATTATGTTACAGTGTAGCCCTTAGTATTATGCTACCCCTGTGTACTATGTTGTTACTGCAGAAAGCTGTTGTTACTGTGTAGGCCTTACCATCATCATATTGCTACTGTTTAGCCCTGAGTATTAGTATTTTGTTTCTGTGTAGCCCCAGTATCATGTTACTATGTGGCCCTTGGTATCATGTTGCTACTGCAAAACTTTAGTGTTATTCCCGTTACTAAGTAGCAATAAGTGTCATGTTAATTCTGTGTAGCCTAAGCTTAATATTATGCTGTTACTCTATAGCCCTCAGAAGGTAGTTATTGTGTAGCCCTTTAGTATTACTAGACAAAATATTTTGTTTGTAAACTGTTTGAATAAAGCATTCACTGTTCCTTCTCTTAGGTAAGACAGTGCAACTGCGTACCTCGGAGTTATTTCTCGCAGCAGACAACCAAGACGGTCTCCCACACGAGCAGCGCGCCATAAAACACGTCTCCTGCAGAAGGCAACAGCCAAGAACATGTCCTCTAGCAACCAGCCAGGTGCCGCAAGAATATAAGAACCCAGCGGTAAGAATGCTACACACACCCACGTCATCTGGGACCTAAAATAAGCCTACATGTTCCTGGGACTCACCACTGAGAGCAATGGGTTATACTGGATATATATCAGAAGCGAAGAAGAGAATAAGGCGAGAGGGAGGGAGAGAGTGCAGGAGGCGGACGGGATGACAGAAGCGTTGACACCGGGCCCGAGGAAAACAGAGGAAGAGGCAACATGCGTAAAACACACGCACAGGAGACGGTACGGGGGAGGGAGGGAGGGAATATTCATCGTGTGGTTAACATGCGATTCGGACTAGGATGGTGGCAAACTAGAGTACAGAAGTATAAGAGAGCGGGCCGGCAGAGGCAGGGACCCGTGCCAGGCTCAGACCCGGCCTTCTAAAAACAAGAAGTATGAAGATGTGCAGACTACACGAAAGAGGGAGGAGGTAGGGGGAAAAAAAAGGGGAGGGGGGGATCTGTAGCTCATCCGTAATGTGAGTCAAGCGAGCAATATAAACCGAGAAATGAAAGTGAACAAATACGTGAAGCTCGAAAGGTCATTCATTACACAACATCACCGGAAAAAAAAAAAAAGATGGGTGAGCCCCGTCGGCTATATAATGTTTACATAAACCTTTCTATTGTACCGGTTACCCAGAGCATTCAGTGTGCTCTCTCAACACCGTCCGCGACCACTGAGACCTACACTTTCTTCTGAGGTTTTGTTGTCAAAATATCATACAGTGAGGCGGCAGCATTAGCAAACCGCCGCCCTCCTGCCACTGACACGACCACTGCTCCTCACCCTGCGACCACGCTGGTCATGAACCTCCAGGGTATCTACGCTGCTGGTTACGCCCCTTACACACGCGCTTGTTGGGGCACCGCTGGGGGCGGAGTGTTGGGGCTCGTCCCTCAACCCAACAATGTTGGGGCACCGCTGGGGGCAGAGTGCTGGGACTCGCCCCTCACCCCAGCATTCCTCAGGTGAACTTACACCCCAGCAAGGATAACGATACACAACTCTTTTGACAGCTCACGCAAGACGAAAAATACTATGAACACTGATGCTCGCCCGTGACGTACTTACGTGAGGACCTGAAGTTTTGGTCAAATGCTTTAATTACAGACCTTCGCACATGTACCTCCTCCTTCCAAGTGGCGGAGGTGAAGTAAGGCAGAGTCTCCATACGTTTGTGGCTAAGGTGAGGGAGGCGAGGCGGTCACTCTGTACCTTTAAACCTTAATCTCTTGATCACGTTCCTCGGCAACACTCGGCACCGTCGAGGGTAGCGTAGCTCTTGAGCATGAACGACATCAACACTCATGCGCGCCATAAGCATTCTACACGTCATGATCATCTACCCATCAGAAATAACTACATCAATTACGACCGAGTCAATTCATAATTCCGAGGGATAACACTAGTACTCTAAATAGTTTCAAAGTGTTCCTGGATGTGATATCTCTGATGGATGTGTAGACCGGGACCTCTTCTCCACTACACCCATAGTCCACGTCTCACCCAAACTATGGTTATCAGAGTGTCGAGTTGCTGACTGTGTTGCCAAGACGCGCCAACATGCAACAGCGAGGTTCTCTCGTCCTTTTAACGGTGGGTCACTCGCGTCTAACCCTGCAGCAGTTTCGCCATGTGGTTATCCAATACTTCAGGATGGTGCTATCACCCTCGAGCACCACGGTACGACAACGAGGCGCGAACTGATTCTTGAGGTGTCAGGCCAAATGCCAGGTCATTATGTCGCACCATCGTGTTCAGTGGGTCACACTGATGGTGTCTCAACCAAAAGTAATGTTTACTATGGGAACAAATGACTTTATCTACACATATCAACTAAACTGGACATGATATATATTCTTATTATACTTAGTCGCTGTCTCCCGTGTTAGCGAGGTAGCGTTAAAAAGAGAGGATTGAGCCTTAAAGGGAATATCCTCACTTGGCCCCCTCTCTGTTCCTTCTTTTGGAAAATTATAAAAAACGGGAGGGGAAGATTTCCAGCGCCCCACTTCCTCCCCTTTCAGTCGCCTTTTACAACACGCAGGGAATACGTGGGAAGTATTCTTTCTCCCCTATCCCCAAGGATAATATATATATATATATATATATATATATATATATATATATATATATATATATATATATATATATATATATATAAATTCTCGTCCTATGAGAATGCTGCCAAACCTAACCAACATTTTACTTGTACTGAGTTATGCAATGTGAACTACCTGCCAGCCTCGTGGAGGACACTTTGGCTGGGTCTGGAACCTTAGCAGCAGCAGGTGTGTGTGTGTGTGTGTGTGTGTGTGTGTGTGTGTGTGTTCAGGCGACGTCCTTCCCACAACACGAGTCCTTTCATTCCCAGTGTTTGTATTACACTATGAAATAAACATTACGGGGAGCAGAACTCTTCCGTGCGTATCTGCTGGGCGGGTCGTATGATGATGGGGGTGATGAAGCGGTGGTGGTGGTGTGAAGGCTGGTATCATATTGGAGATGGTGGTGAATGCCGATGCTGGGGAGGGTTGTATGTGGTGTTGGAGGCTGGTTCTGATGTTGGGGATGGTTGTATGTGGTGTTAGAGGCTGGTTCTTTTGATGGGGATGTTTGTGTGTGGTGCGGTGGAGGCTGTTTCTGATGTTGGGGAGGGTTGTATGTGGTGTTGGAGGCTGGTTCTGATGTTGGGGATGGTTGTATGTGGTGCTGAAGGCTGGTTCTTTTGCTGGGGATGTTTGTGTGTGGTGTGGTGGAGGCTGGTCCTGATGTTGGGGATGGTTGTGTGTAGTGTTGGAGGCGGGTTCTGATGTTGGGGATAGTTGTATGTGGTGGTGGAAGCTGTTTCTGATGTTGGGGATGTGTGTGGTATTGGAGGCTGGTTCTGATGTTGGGGATAGTTGTATGTGGTGGAGGAGGCTGTTTCTGATGTTGGGGATGTTGTGTGTAGTGTTGGAGGCGGGTTCTGATGTTGAGGATGGTTGTGGGTGGTGCTGAAGGCTGGTTCTGATGTTGGGGGATGGTTGTTTGTGGTGGTGAGAACTAGGGTGATAGTGTGGAAGGGTACTGCAGACGGTATGACTGCGGTAGTGTGTAGGAGGGAGGGAGTGATGAGGGGAGGGAGGCTAGGGGTGGTGCAGACCAGTTTGGATGTCCCAGCTCTAGTGAGCATATGGTTGCATAAGAACTAGCTGATAACACACCAGATAGCAGCGGCAGCAGTAGAGCCGGCCGGGCACCAGCCCCCGGGGTAAGATACTGGACAGGGAGGTACGAGGGAGTAGTGCCTGTACCTTACTCTAGCTCTTCTTCCTCTCTAAAGTGCTTCACTCTGCTTACATATGTACGACAAGGCTACTGCGTTGCCCTTTTACATAATCCTCCTCCTCCTCCTCCTCCGCCACCGCACTATATGCAACACTGCAATTTACAGGGTCCTTGATCCCCGTCCAGTTGCTCGCTCACTCCCTCTCATCTTCTCGTCTCATCCTTCATCACACGTTACCTAAACCTCATGTACTATGTGCAGGGTATGGCCCGCCACCCCCGGCACCGAGCGTTGTGGGGCAGCACTAAGTACCCCCCAGGCTTCATCCTCCCGCCGCTGATTATTATGAGTGGGTCAACAGAGAGACAGTACCAGCACTGGCGCTCATCATTTAGATTTTGATGTTCTAATTAATTCACTGTGGCGGCCGCCAGGCTCCTTCGGTGAGGAGAAGAAAAAGGTCACAAAGGTTGTTTTTTTTTAGACGCAGTGGGTGGAAAAATTTTGACATAAATTGCTTCAAATTTGGTAGGACAGGAATGTCAGTTAAAAAGTGATGACAAACTCTCTCTCTCTCTCTCTCTCTCTCTTGATATCTTAGTATCTCGGTCCCAAGCACTTCAGGGTCCAATCACATCCCCCGATTAAACCGTGAAATTTGTTTTCTTCCCGCTCTTAAAGGCTTTGCTTGTCTTACCGTACGCAAAAAGAACGTGTGAGCGAAGGACAGGATAGGAAGGGCTTAGTGGAGGAGAGCACGGAGCGTTCAAGGAGTGCAACATTTAGATACAGGAGGGTTACAGGATGGGCACCGTGCCGGCCAAAGGATATGAGAGGGTCCCTATACCACCGATAATAAGGAGACCAACGCCACTCTCAGTAACGAGAATAGGAAGATGTATACACGTACGAAGCATCAGACTACAGCCACTTAAAAGACAGAGAATGTGCAGAATATAATGATGCTGGTAATACGACCAAGGAGGGTCCACGAACCTCACACATAAGGCAGACAACATACACAACGTACAGGGGAGGATCCACGTACCTCACACATAAGGCAGACAACATACAGAACGTACTGGGGAGGATCCATGTACCTCACACGTGAGGCAGACAACATACAGAGCGTACCGGGGAGGGTCCACGTACCTCACACATGAACGTACCGGGGATGGTCTGAGAACATTCACTTAGGAGGTTTATCATTACAGATAGACAGCCACAGTGACGGGTTTCACTAGACAGTTATATAATGCAAGATACATCTCAGGGCAAAGCAATATTTGAGGAGGGTAAGATATTATCCTCAAGTGCATCACTATCAGTGAAGTGGTCACACAGTTCTTAATGCCTCAGGTCGCGGCATGAAACCAATCATTTTAGGCCACTCATTACAACAATGTTCAACTGAGTATCTTATCTTTTCCTTTCTTTCCAGTTCACTTTACCAACATCTGCGGCCATTAAAAACAAATGGCCCCAGTTTCTTATTTCTTTGAGAGACCCAACTACCAAGTGATGTTTCCCCTAGATCTTCTAGCACCTTAGTACCTCAGCCTATACCTTGTAACATTTTCCGATTCACATACGGACACTCTGCTTTTAGAAACAGAAATACGTTCATTGCATTCACATGGACTCTGAATCTAATACACTGGATGCCCTACGATCAAAAAATCTGTCGTCTTCTTGTACTTTCCTCTGCTTCGCCCACCGTTCCCCTCATGCTATCAGCTTTGTGGGATTGCTCGACTACATCATCCCCCATCACAAGACTGCGCCCTCCTTCCAACACCTTCATGAGGTTCTCTATGTAGGAAACTTCACTGGACACCACACATAGCGTCTGAGTTCCTCCCACTCTGATAACAGGGGCAATACGACCGACTCCCTTTCTATTCTCGGTGATCTGGAACAAGTAATCAGATACCCTTCTTCCTCGTTGAGGATCATCTCCACTCAAATATAAGACACTCGCTCTCCTTTTCACTTCCTGAAGCTCCTCGCAGTAACAACAGAGCCCTACTTACACTGGGATCTTGAGACCACAGTCGTGTAACTCACCTCTGACAATTCCTTCTTCCGTTCTCTCCCATAAACACGCACTGCATGATAACATGATGGGTACGTTTATGAGATAGAATTTCTCTTCGATTTTCCATGGGGTAACTATTGTTTCTATTCTGACGCTTCTCCAAGTGCGGAACGCATACCAGCAGTCGTTGTTACATAATACCTTCTTCCAATACAATACTCTTTTCGAAAGCTGTTTCGACCGCTCTTAAGAGTCCAGACGAACCAAGAACCAGGTGTTCTGAACACGCAAACGCTACACCTCATCTCACTCTCATTCGGTCATTATTTGCACTAAGACTCGTCAAATGTGAAGTGTTTATGTGGATGAAAAATTTCCTTATATGAAAGACGTTTGAGGATTTCTCTCCTCTTTCTCTTAAAATTTTCCTGGTCCCCTACCAAGAATATCACCAACAAACCCTGCAACATAACCTTTCTTCCTCTTTATTTTTCTTTATTCTAACAACTCTTTACAAACCCTCTAGTTCTCCAGTGTGCCTCTCATTCATCCTGTGGTCTTTCATGCGTTCCTTTACCGTCAATCTTCAGATCGCCAAGATACGTTTTATGTTACATTCTTCTCGTAAAGCAGAGGGAGCTTACCTTTTGTACGTAGACTACGAAATGTGGACTTGACTTTGAAAAGTATTTCTCTGAGTAGCCCGGTTAAAAGTGGAAACAAGAGGAAGGAATGTGAACTAAAGGTCTACGCTTCTCAGTTGGCACCTGTGCTTGCTCGTCTGCTTCACGAAATCTGCCTGAAGACCAGCGCTCTACCTCTCGCTGAGAAAAATCCACTGGATCAATGGATGACATACTTTTCTAACATACAACTCGTTGGCTTCTCTTTTGGATTCTGGGGTATATCAAAATTCCAAATGTTTTTCGCAAGACTTAAACCTTCATCCTTTGGCTATTCTTCCTTGTTAAGAAAAGTAATCTCTTGTCTTTTCTCCAATCGATCATTGCTGTAATTCCTGACATATCGACATCAATCTAGTTCAAAATTTCATCATGGATTTTAACACAGACTTCAATCATCAATTCTATTTGTCTACTACTATCATCTCTTATCATCATCTTTTGTATTTGTTATCAGTATCAATGTGCCCACAACAGTCTCTACGGCTATTCTGGTCATTACTTCATTTGCAAGATTAAAAAGTCTATCCTCTCCACGACCGTCCCCACGTTGGACGTCCTCAGTCATGTTCGTCTTCAAGTAAAAGAGAAAAAAAAAGGTGTCGCCATATTTGCAGTGCCTGCATCCTCATCCTC
>NC_092227.1:58541118-58546118 GCF_036320965.1 Panulirus ornatus | reverse complement strand
TCAATCCCCAATGTCAAAAGCTCAACAATACCCCCCCCCCCCCCCCAAAAAAAAAAAAAAAATGAGTCCCATCACCGAGTTGAAGGGAACGATCCTTAAGCACGGCAGTACATTCACCATGGTTAGAGTCGAAGGCCTGAGGCGAATACGTTAATCTCGACGGTACGATCCTCGAGCATGACGGTACGATCCTCGAGAACGACGGTACGAATCCTCGAGAACGACGGTACGACCCTCGAGCACGACGGTACAATCCTTGACCACGACGGTACGATCCTCGAGAAAGACGGTACAAATCCTCGAGAACGACGGTGCGATCTTCCAGCACGACGGTACAATCCTTCACCACGAAGGTACGATCCTTGAGCACGACGGTACGATCCTCGAGCACGAGAGTTCGAACCTTGAGCACAACGGTACGACTTTTATGGACGAGGACCTGGACCCTGACTTAAACTTTAAGGGTCAGGTCAAAGACCAGGCCAGCATGCCCAAGGGAAGTGCGTCATACTCAATGGTCGTACAGTTGTTCTCATGGGGTTAAGTTGCTCTACTGGATTTACACAAAATTTTGTACCACCACAAACATGTACACTTTCACTACGACACACACACACACACACACACACACACACGTGCACTTTCACTACGACAGACGCACAAATATGTACACTCACTTTCACTACGACAGACACACAATGTGCACTTACTACGACAGACGCACAAACAAGAACGCTTTCACTACGATTGACGCACATGCATGAACATTGTCACTACGGCAGACGCACACATCCATGAACATTTTCACTACGATAGACACATACACTTATACATTCTGACTACAACAGACGAACAGACACAGACATACAAGCTTACACAGAGGTGCACACACAAACGCTAGAGGCTTTAAATTTGTCCACTCTAGAAGAGAGGAGAGTGAGGGTTGACCTGATCACAGCCTTCGAGTTTTTAAAACGGGTCGATGACGTGATGTAAGGACAAGAACAACCAGAAAACATAACACGATATTAGGCAAGAAACTTTTCAAATAAGATGTAAAGAAATACCTTTGTAGTACAAGAGATGAGGATGAATGAAATGAACGAGGACATGGGTAATGGAGACAACATACATTAAATAAGTTGTATGACAGTAGAGAATGCTAAAAAGATGAGGGCCATACAAGTGTAAAACTCCCTCCCCTTACATACAAATAGGCAAACAAATAACACACACACACACACACACACACACACACACACGAAAAACTCTCTCCTCGCACGACATTAATGGTAATGAAATACCTGTTCAACCCCATGACCTCCTCAGTTTTAAGGATGGCCTGAGCAGTGCCCTTTACATGCCGCCGTCCGCCACCCGTGCTTTGGTTGGTTATGTTGCATAGCGTATTACTGCACGACTGAAGATGCCAAGCCTTGCTCCACGACTGTGCGACGCTGGGTTTAGTTGCAAGACTTGTGCAACGCCATGTTTAAGTTCACAGTTGTACCATGCTCCTTGTAACTGCGCGATGCTGTGTCAAGTTGCAAGATTTGTTCGACTGTTAGGCTACACGACTTTTTCCACGCTATGTTCAGCTGTACAACTGTACGAGGATGTGTTCAGCAACATGATTGTGTGATGATGTGTTTAGCAGCGAGAATGTCGAAGCCGTATTTCTTTATCTTTTGCGGCATAATGAAAATACGAACACTTTCCAGAGCAAAGTTATTTACCATTGTGAATAATGCAACACGTCTCTCGTACCTTATCTAAATTAGAATATTCTCCTACATTCAAGGTACCTATGTTTTCTTGCGAAATATAAAATGGAAAAGTATCGTAGCCTAGCCGGAATACGCATTTTTTTTTCCGATGATATTCTGAGAGAGAGAGAGAGAGAGAGAGAGAGAGAGAGAGAGAGAGAGAGAGAGAGAGAGAAAGAGAGAGAGAGAGAGAGAGAGAGAGAGAGAGAGAGAGAGAGAGAGAGAGAGAGAGAGGAGAAATTTCATACTTTCTGTCTTGCGACCCGGAATATAGCATATCCTAGCCACTCATAAAACATAAAAAGGTCTCCTGATTACAATCTTTATGAAATCTCCATAAACTATGCACATTTGAACCTTTTAATCCACAGTATATTATTAAGTAGACAAGCGGCCTGTAAACAATAAATAAATTAATGAAAATATCAGGTTGAACTTTACCCAATATGATGGTGTATCTGCCCAATTTCCATGGCCAGTATCAACCCAGGATAACATGATGAAAGCACTAAAAGCGTATCATCTGCAATGTTCAGTCTGTTTACGCTTCGCGTTTGCAGCCCTAATCAGGAATAGAAAATCCTAGTTCTCACACGTATGGTCCTAACGAACGGCGATAGCAACAACAAAACACTGACCTTATATGTGGATGTTCCTTGAAATCACTAGATTCAGAGCGATGACAAACATAATGACTTGTGGCTTTTTTTTTCTATAATCATTATTATGACGTTGCACTTACGCTACAGCAATTCGTTTTCTTGTCCAGGCGTTAATTCTAGCTTGATGAGTTTCGATAACACAGGGATCTCTCACCGAACGATTTCTTCGGTATTTTCAAACCTTCTTAAATCAAAACAGCAGATACAATTTTCCGTTAAAGTAGCAATGTGTAACTATATGTAACATATTTCATAAAGTTTTTCTTCAGTGAGGTTAGTGTTCTCTTCAGTGTGCTGCAACAGGGTTGGGGGCATGCAACAGTTCGGAGCACTACCTCTAATTCGTCTTTGCTGTGTCGAAACAATTCACTGAATCTTCCTTTTAACTTCAAAATTCAGTTAACTCACAACTAAATTCACTTTCACCATGTTAGCTTCATTATGCAACTATCATGCTAAGCAGTAAAACCATATTGGACCCGTTTTTTTTAGCAGGAAAAATTGTGAATCTTTTCCTTGATCAAAGTTTAGCCAGACCACCTTGTAAGCTCCCTGCCCACTGACAGCCAGCTAACTCGTATGACAGAGACAATGAGTGATCAGCTCCGGTTCGTAATTACAGGTCTTAAAATGAAGTTGGCGGTTCAGTGAGCTTCCTTTAATTATCTTAACTCACTACTACCTCCAGAACTACACAATAAAATCACAGGAAATACACTTGGACCCCTAAGGTTTCGCGGTGATTGAAAAACCGATTCCAAATAATATTATTGCCAGCTGCCGCAGAAAACACCTCGGGTGTATCAACTGGTCATATTTGCTGCACCATCACTAGTTATGTCCTTACAATTAGCAGGGTACAATCTGTATTTCTTTACCATGCAGTCATGCACTGCTCTGAATATCTGTGACCCTCTTGTTTGTTGGGAAAATCAAACAAGAAATCTATAAATTCTTATACATACTTTTCTCGTAAACTGTTTTCCACAATTTCAAACATCACTTTCCTTTCAAGTTTGGTCAGCAAAATAACCGGTGTCCACTTTGGCTCCTAATTTCTCTGCAACATTACATATTCTCCCACGTCCTTAAGATTATATTAATTCTTCAGCTGATTTCTCGTCAAAAACTGTACACACCATCCATACCCAGAGCTGCTGGAAGAATTAGTTTTTCGTTACCTATCTGGAACATTTTCTTTGTTATGCGTTAAACACCGAAATATAACACCAGGCCAGTCGTCCTTTATCATGCACAATAGCTGACCGGGTGAGAACGTGGCTGATTATTTCACACTTTTTCAACTGAACATTTTCTAAAGGTTTAAAGACGAGTTTTAAGCGTTTTGTTACGGTCCTTTAAATTTGACGGTTTTTAGGCCTTGTTGGCATACTATTCGTTACAAGTAACAAGGGGTTGGGATTCTCGTTACCCATAGCACAACAGATAACATCATGGCTCACAAAAGGCGGCATTACACTGCCATTTCACTGGTTTCCACATGGCGACATGGTAGCTAGCAGCCTCACGTTATTACTCACTTTCTACTCTAGATGACTTGCCTAGATTTCTTTCGTCATTTCCCGAGGCAAGATGGATTGCATAACTGAGCTTCCGAAATTCTCTTTCCCGCAAGAATATGATCTACAGAAATCCAGGGGGTGAAAATATAATAGTCAAGCTCTAGAACCAGCCTTCACAGGATAAACAAAACTGAGTGTAAGGCGCTGCCCACGAGTTCACGTTGTCAGGAATGAAACACCCCAGGCAACGTTGCCAAATGTCATCAACAAAAGATGCAAGTTTTGATCACCCCAAAAATCTAATCTAAGGTTTTTGTGAAGATTGTAGTTCCTAATAAGCAAACGTAATGTATTTTCTGGTTAAACTTGTGAAGTATGTTCACAAGTTCGAAGGGAATCGAAGTACTTTCACAGTAAATAAAACGTAGTCAGGAATGAAACACCCCAGGCAACGGTGCCAAATGTCATCAACAAAACATGCATATTTTGATCACCCCAAAAATCTAATTTAAGGTTTTTGTGAAGATTGTAGTTCCTAATAAGCAAACGGTATGTATTTTGTGGTTAAACTTGTGAAGTATCGCTCACTATCATGTTCAACATCACTAAACATAGTGTTAACTATCATTCAGCAGGTTCGTTCCACATGACCTCATTTCCCAGAATCCAAACTGTCTCGCGTAGGAGGAAGCTTGTCCTCTGCAACCACTCATCCATCTACTTTCTGACACCTCTTCCAGTATTTTAAAACCACACTGATCATAGAGACTGGTTCAGCACAATTTCAATGACCTCTTTTTTAAAGATAGGCATGAAACTTGCCCTCTTCCACTCGCTTGGCATATTCAACTTCTTCCCGCGACAACTTGAGAAACATTGTGAGTGGCGCGTGAAATGTATCTGCACACTTCTTTAGCACACATGGAGAACCATATTAATGTTTTCCAGATGTATGAATACTCTTTAAGAACTCATCACTAGTTCCAGTCACTGTTGAAAAAACACTTGTGAACTTGTCATTCAGCCTCGTATATCTTCACATCATTCTC
>NC_092227.1:58376118-58538618 GCF_036320965.1 Panulirus ornatus | reverse complement strand
CGACTTGACACCAGGCAGCTTGTGAATGCGTGACGGTCAGGAACGCTAACTGCTACAAGCTCCATCTACGGCCATCATGAAAGAATCTAAAAGCTTGTCAGATACCTGCAGACCTGACTTGATGGTGGAAACATCAAAGAAGAAATGGCGAAAGTAAGAAGATAATTCCACAGCTTTGCTGCTAGTAGTGGTAAGGAACGTATCATAACGACCAACCATCATGTGGTTGGTCTCCACACATAAACTACAGGAAGCACAAGCCAGTCACACGCAGCGTGTCCTGGCCTTAAAGAGTAGCTGGGACTTAACGCTAATGGCCGAAGTCATAAGACCTGAAGAACGGACAAGAGGTCTGCAACAACAAGGAGGAACGAAGATGGATGGTTGAAGAGAAGTGAGAGCAAGACACTTAATAATGCAGGAGGTCTTATGATTCCGCTGGGACCAAGAGTAAGGCGACATAGGAGTCACCCTACATATGAAAGTACTCCCCAATGGAACGAAGAAAACTATCAGCAGCAGCTGTACAACACCTCAGTTTGAAGTAGGCTTCGTGCAACACATACAATGAGGGTTTCCAAAGACAGTGTAAAGGATACTGTTATGCCCAACATGTTTATGTTACTGCACGCCGTTCTGAATTCTGATACGAGGAAAACAAGTAAAACTTACAAAGTGATGTGAGCAGAAATTGCGTTTCCATTATTGATTTTACAAGGGTTATTACTTCATAATCTGATGTTTTGATTCAAACTGTTTTATCCTAATAAAAAAAAAAAGGTTCGGTGCGGCATCCGACCCACAGTCAATCAAGCCGTTCATCATCCTCTAAGGATTGGTCATTAAATGGGTATTTGCTTAAGCTGTGATATATATATATATATATATATATATATATATGGCGTTATCAGATGGCCTTGATTAGGGCATTCAGTTGCCAGTGCCGTGTCAGCTAATATAAAAAACAAAATATTGCTTTGTAATCTTAAAGAGTTAGATCCACCTGGGAGAGTGTGGGGTCGTGAATGAAGGTGCATAGAAATTAATCACAAAGAGCATTTCTTGTGATGTATTATGTGATCGCGTTTAGATCAACCTCAACAAATCAAGTGTCGATAAAGTAAGTTACATCAAGATATGATGCATCACCATGAACAGAAACAGCGGGTTAATCACGGCATGAAGTATACCACACCAATGGTGCAATCATCATAGTACTGATCCTAGCGAGTGCCTCTCTTCGCCAAGCTTCCCTCCACACACACACACCAGTAACAGGTATCGCTCGACCTGGCCGACTGACTGAACCAGAGGGTCGTTGTGACTAGCCTCTACCTCCACTTCAAGCAAGTCTTTACATTCATGAGCTGGAACAAGACCATCCATTCCCCAGTTTGTCTACACATCCATTAACCTGTTTTACGATGCTCACATAATTCAGGAGGAGAGGTCAGTCATAGCACATTCTACATTACTATGTTATAGGAAAGACACGAGACATAATAACATGTACTACTGGAACCATGAGCACCTTTTATGCCCCTGCTAACGTGAGATACTTTTGAAGGGAGAGTTTTCGTGTGTTTTCCACTGACGTATCAGATTTCCACTGACGTACCAGATCTAAACAGCAGCCAATCAAGTTAAGGATAAGGATGACAATGAGGACAGTCGTCTTCCTAGTGAGGAGGATAATGAGAACGTTACTTTGGCCTGGGAGTGTACGAGGGTCCTCCCCGGACCTCACAGTTCACGTCTGCCACACCTGCCTCACACACGACATTTCCTTTACCCATAGTCACATAACCAGCAGCATACAGTACAAGTTTACAGGTCTTCCTCTTTCAGACACATGTGTCTTTCTACTCCTCCCACATTAATCTACGAGTTTCCTCTGTTCTCTTCCACTATCATACCCAGCCTCGGTAGGACCCAGTGGTTTAATGCTGTCTGAATTCAGTTGTATTTAGCTTACGTAAAGATGATACACATCATCGATGTCGGGTGAGGATGTACATCATTTGTTATACACATTTCTCTGAAGGCAGCACGAGAACAGATAGCAGTAACTGCTTTGGTCGTCATTACTAACAGACAAAGTAAGATTTCCGGTCAATTCTCTCACTGACTACGTCCTCCTGCCTTTGTGAGTACTCGCGGATATTGATACGAGATTACAGAAAGGCAACATCTAAGGTCTGCATAAGATAACTGTACAAGCAACCGCTGGGTCAGCCACTTGCAACACTCTTACCAGAGTACTGAACACCGTACCTTTTCCTCACTAACCTCGAACGTCTTACTGTAAATTCTTATCTCCTACCGCATGTACGCACACAGCGCTGCCCAGCGTCCGCCCTGTGCTGCGTGGCTCATGATGATGATAACCCCATAAAAATATCCATTTACAGCATGAGCGGTGCGGCCCTAGAGTCTGTTACCTTGCCCTAACTTGGTCTAAGAGCCATTATGCAAACCATCCAATACATTATTCTGACACAGAGTGCGAAGCTGTTAACCTGCGTTCCTTAGACTTTGGTCGACGGTATGTTAGCACTGGTTTTCTATATTCATGACGACTGCAAAATTCTATACATTTTGAGGTAAAATGATGAGCTTACCCTCCATACATACACCAGGGACGGAAGCCCATTTCCTAATGGAAAAGACGGAATAGAAGGCCAGTGCGGGAGAGCCACAAGTACCTAAACCCAGAAAGCATGATGCTTGAGCACAGCGGAGCGATCCTGGAGTGTAATAATGTCGCGAGCTTTGAACACACTCTTAAGGGTCAAGTTAGAGGTCACGCTATCATGACCAATGGTCATAACTAAAAGACATAGTGTCGTGCTCAACAGCTTATTAAATATCCTTAAGACGACACAGTTTACAACTGTGTACCATCCTCCCCGACGGGGTGATAAACAGCTGGGTTGGCTATGAGCCGACTGCCTTCTTCAGGAATCGAACCCCGGCCAGCCCGCGCGTCACTCACAGTCAGCAACAATAACCACAACACCACAGAAGCTCATAAGCTCATCAACTATTCCTATACTAAGACGAGTGTGACACTCACAGTATCACTGTGATGCACAGAGAAGTGTGGCGATCCCTGATGGAACCTATGGATACCAGACACTTGAACTCAGCAAACTATGATAATGGAGATCTAATTCAAGTTTACTGCTAGTCATTAACATTGCCCCCGTAACAATGTCAAATTCAGACAAGACATCGAGAGAGAGAGAGAGAGAGAGAGAGAGAGAGAGAGAGAGAGAGAGAGAGAGAGAGAGAGAGAGAGAGAGAGAGAGAGAGAGAGAGAGAGACAATGGACGGGAGTAAAGGTGTGTGCAGCGCACCTGTCTAATTTATCAGCAATAAAAGTATCCAAATAGGAATTTTTACTTCCCTTGTTCAGCATTTAATGAGGAAAAGTTTTACTTTTATAGCGAGAAGAAACAAGAGAGCTCTTGCCGACCCAACCAAGTTATTCCTAACCCAGGGTTTACATGCGTCTGTACAAGTAACTCCCACATCAAGATGGCTAGACCCTTAAGCACGACGGTACGATTCTTAAGCACGACACTGCGACCCTTAAACACAACGGTACGACCCTTGAGCACGACGGTACGACCCTTGATCAAGACGGCACGATTCTTAAGCACGACACTGCGACCCTTGAGCACGACAGGCACGACTTTAAAGCATGAACTCGGGATCCTTGAGCGAGATGGCACAACACTTAAGCACGATTTACGACCCTCGAGCACGAAGGCACGACCTTTGGGTATGGCGGTGATCTCCTATGACATTTCCCCTTACGAGTCGCCTGGACACCCGACCCGGCACACTTTACGTGCACTCTACCTGACCTTACGACGGCTTCCGATGTCTTCTACTCACCCACACCCCAAGCTCGGGGTGACTCTCCAACTTGCTGAGTGGGGTCGTTGGTCCTTCAGGCTGTTGGAGGCCGCGGCCCGCAGGCCCACATAATCATCACAGCCTCGTTAGTCTGATAAGCTTAGTAAATACTTAACCAGGGCCTTGCATCTCTCCACTGTACATAACAGTTATTCAGATGGCTGCAAGCAGTGGGTTGAATACACCTATTAATGTCAGCGATGATTTTCTACGGTCTCCCATGCTTGTCATGCCAATGGGAAACTATTCTTTTTAACGTATGCTGGGAATCACACCTACCAGGATTTTCCAAGGGTAAATCATGATATATATATATATATATATATATATATATATATATATATATATATATATATATATATATATATATATATATATATATATGTGTGTGTGTGTGTGTGTGTGTGTGTGTGTGTGTGTGTGTGTGTGTGTGTGTGTGTACCCACATTTCCCGTCTAATCTTACAGTGGTTTCAGTCATTCTCAGTTTAGATACGGCGATAATGCTGTCCGTGAAGGATCTATGCACTTTCTAACTGTACAATTTGACCACAGCAGTATTGTATTCATGAGAGTATTTGTGTCTTGAAGAGCGACATCCCTGCTTTTCTCTCTTTGGGCATGAAGGTCCGCAAGATCCAGCTTACCATCTTTTTCGAAGAGGCAACTGCTGCCTTGCTGAATTCGCTGAGGGTAATATCATCGGGCATCATTATTAGGATTTTACTATGTTCAGTTATGATATGAGAGTGTCTGTTTCTAACTAGTATTCTGGTATTCTGCACTGCCTCTCTTATTTCTTCGCTCGCCCCACATGGGAGGAACTGGTCCATATCCTCATTGAAAAGCATGTAGTTCTTGGTGGCCTAGCAGAGGATTTTTCTCTTTTCTACGTTAGAGGCTCCGGTCACAGACCAAAGTCCACTTCAAGGCCGGGCCTCAACTGATATACAGAGTGATTAATAAAAGGGACAAAGGAGAGACGAGGGAAAGTATTTGAAATTGTTAAAGGGAGAGAAAAACCTGTCTTTTAAAATGCCTCAGGTCATAGGTTATTGGGAAAGATATGACAGGGTAATTTCCACAGCTTCGAGGTGAACGAAAACATACAGTCGTCAAAACGGCCCACCCAACACTGTTAATGTCACTCTACTTTCTCTGAGTCCCATCTTGATGAGACTTTCATGCTTACTCTAATATCATACACAAAGGATGATATGAAAAAAGGACTCGTCATTGCATTCATGTTAAATATGAGAATGAGGAACATAATGGTGCGAATACAATTCCTTTTTTTTTTTTTTCTTACTATGAAGGCAAGGCTTTACGACAGCGTTGCCATCTCTTATCAAAACGTACATCCATCGTTCAATTTTTCCGGTTATTCCCAGCTTCAGCAAGAAGGATATAAGCAATAATCAAGGCTTTTACAAGGGTAATGCGTAACACACGAGCTCTCTACTTGTTCTCCAGCGCCACTATAAAATCATCACAGCAGTTGGAGGCACGATTATCCCGCCCTGGCATCATGTCGTGCTGGAGTCTATAGATTAACCGATTCTAGAAAGTCATCTAATATATATCTTACGCCTTCCGAAACTCTTGGTAATATTTGGGCTTCCTCTGCTTCCTCCTTTGGTGGAGTTGGGCGATGTGAATCAGTTTTAAACTCTTGGGGGACAATGCCAGTGCCCAAACTTCTTGTTCAGATGAAATTTGAAGTTCGAGAAACGTGGTGTTTTGCATATTTTTTTATAAAGACAGAGTTTCAGGACTGTGGTCCTGGGGCCAGAATGCATTTGCATGTTCTCACTGGTCCTCTCGAAGTCCTGTAGCGATGTGGTGACATCTGATGTGTGTAAGAATGAGGTGGTACGAGTGTTAGGAAGAAGTCGGTGGGGTCATTTATTTTCAAGGTGGTTTCTGGCTCGCCAAACACACCGTCTGACGGTGCTTTGTCATCAGCTCATTCATTTGGTAATCGTCCATGTATGTCTCTTCTTCATGTTATTAGTGGGCTACGGGCATCTATGTCCCTCGATTCTATTTTCACACGATACAAGTACTTTTCTCTGTCCTTCTCCTGCGTCTCGCTGGTTACTGAGGGTATAGTTGAATTTCACCACTTCGTCTGACGCTACTACACCCACTCCCAAGACAATCGACACGCCACAACCAGACGCCACAACCAGACGCCAGACGCAGCACGCCACAACCAGAAGCCAGAACCCCCAGCACGCCACAACCAGACGCCAAACACCCCAGCAAGCCACAACCAGACGCCAGACAGGCCTAGCACGCCACAACCAGACGCCAGAACCCCTAGCACGCCACAACCAGACGCCAAACACCCCAGCACACCACAACCAGACGCCAGACAGGCCCAGCACGCCACAACCAGACGCTAGAATTCCCAGTACGCCACAACCAGACGCCAGGCCCCAAAGCACGCCACAACCAGACCCCAGGCCCCACCAGCACGCCACACCACCATGGGTTTAGACCGACATCAGATAAGCGGCGCGCCAGTACAGGAATGTCCCGCCGCCACAATGCAGACCAATCATACGCCGGATCTGTTAGGTCCTCCATTGTATTTTAATGGGTAAACCTACGCGACAGGATCAGAACAGCAACTAATGATCCCTACCAACTCATCCAGTATTCCGGCATACTTGGTCATCCCAGGTCTGCTGATGTAGGAAACACGGAGAAGGGAAGAAGGATATAACCAACAAACCATCTCTGTTCCCAATGGTAGTTGTCCTACAAGTGTTAAGGAAGTTGTGAGAATGATCAAGCTTGGGCCAGACATGAAAAAAAAATGGAACACACACATAAACTTACACCCAAGACCGAGCCTTAATATCAGTAAGGCTTTATCTGAGTTCGTCCTGGGAAATGCTGAGGATTGGTCGATCTCGCACAGAGGTCTTAAGGTAAGTGTGTGTGTGTGTGTGTGTGTGTGTGTGTGTGTGTGTGTGTGTGTAAAACTCATCCGAGGTGTACAAACATCGAAGTACTATGTGGGTCCTGTCCCCGGCTGAGCAAAAATGGAGCTCTTCCTTGCAAGGTCACAGTCACAAAGACGAGCACTAGAGGTCAGGTCACTGATGGTTTGCAACCTCCTACGACCGGCTGTCATCATCCAGCCATCATCTGGACCAGACTCATCCACACTGGCTCTTTTACTCAACACTGCCTGGAGGAAGTCTCTACCAGGCCGGCTTGTAGACCAGACCGAATCACGCTGGCTAGTTCACGTTACACTCGACACCTCAGGCTTCCTCACCTGACCAACCCACGCTGGCTGGTATACTGTAAACTCTCCCTGTACATCTTCAGCCATAGCAGTAAAGGAGCTCTTATGGGTACAGGGTAAAGTATTCGCTCAGACCCATGTCTAAGGTTCTTAATGTGATCACCTCGTGTGCTGTTGTCCTCCCTTCCAATATTATTGGTGAGGTTTGGGATGATCATACACTCCACCCAACATTCATGGTGGCAGCGCAGGGATGATACACTCCACCCAACATTCATGGTGGCAGCGCAGAGATGATACACTCCACCCAACATTCACGGTGGTAGCTTTGGGATAACATACACCACTCGACATTTTTGGTAGCACTGCTGGAATGAGATATTCTACTCCACATTTACACTGGCAACCATCAAGATAAATTCCCAGTGTCCTAGTAGCTTGACGGAGGGGAAAGTCAAGCAGGAATAATACCCAAAAGCGACCCAGGTCCACGGTGACGTGAGGTCAGTGAGAGACATCGCCAACGGCCGTCGTGGTGAGGAAGGTCTATGTAACACGACATGTCTGGGTTGGTCACAGGAACCTGACCTCTACGAACTGTACTCCTTCCCATACCCTTAAGCCGAACCCTGAGAGAACGTCAGCACACCTAGGGCGATTCACGTCACTCACCAATGGTTATCACACCTGATATCTAAGCAGCAGACCTTTAACAAATGGTAGACAGAAAAAAAAAGATTCTTAGTTAAACCCTATATGAAGGACTGGTCTTCCTGAATCAATGAACCCAGAAATGTTAATCCGGTTTCCTCAAAGCAAGTCTGAGTTTTATCTAAAATAAGTATGTATGTTTTTTTTTAAATTCCGTCAACGCTATGTGTCTTGATTCTATTCCATTCCCATCAATTTTATGTAGCCCATCAAATCTATGTATGTTGAATTCATCCCATCAATCTTATTATGACCCCCGCCCCTTCCTCCTCAATATCATTCATATCAATTCCATTCCGTTGATCTTATCATGTAGTGTAACCCATCAGTGATATGTATGTCGGTTCTACTCCATCAATTTTATATATGTTAAGGAACCCATCAATTTGAGTAGTTCTTCTTTTCTTTACATTGGAGGCTCCAGTCACGGAGAAAAGTCCACACAAAGCCGAACTTAAATTGAAACAGGGAAAGGTTAATCAAAGGGAAGAAATAAGAGACAAGGGAAAGTATTTACGAATTTTGGAGGAAGCGAAACCCCTGTATTGCAAAATGTGCCACGTCATAGTTACGGGGAAAGACACGAGCCTGTAGAGAGTTCCAAAGTATCGAGGTGTCGTGGATGAATAATGCAAAAACCTCTTCGTGCTCTTCATACCAGACAAAACCAACTCATTCAGATGACTGGAGAGAACACTTACGTGCAATTATACTATTTCTTAAGAGCGTAGACACAACTCTGTCATTCACGTTTCTGGAGTCACGTCTCTTGATTGAGAGTTCTGTAATCATTTTCATTTACCTTAACGTAATGTACTCCTACACCTTCATACCCCCGGGGTGACCCTTCTCCCGGGGTGATCCTGCCCGCCGGTCCTGGTACAGGCAGCTCTGTACCCACCACTGGTACATACGTCTCCCTCATGGTGAGTCATGTTGGTCTCAACCACAATCCACAGTTGGTTAAGTCAAGAATGTGACTTTCAGCGTAATCACTTAGGTTCCTATTTAGTCCAGTACTGAACTGTGGATGAAAATGTGACATTCAGTAACACTTGACCTCTAATTCTGTAAACAGACTTTATTCTGTCAATAACATAATGGAGTTTAACTTCTAATCTCTTGACAGGATGAGGGTGGTAGAGAAACACAGGATGGAGGCTGGAGTCTTACTCTACAACGTTTCAGTGTGAAGCCTCGTTGTGACAGGGACAACCAGAGACAAGGGTACATTGTTTAAATCCAGCTCCACCCTGTGTTTTTCAACCACCCTGATCCCCTCATCTGGCAATATGGATTCTAATCACATATAGACCTGTAACGGGCTGGGCCAGGCATCCTAGCCCCCAAAGTGCTGCTTGATGCTGAGGCAGTTTTAATGTTCTAAGGAAGGATTCGTCAAGACCTTCAAGGTGAAGTGTATTTTGAGTGATATGCTATACAGCATAGAGAATGTTCTATGTTCATATTAACTCCAAAAATGTTATATTCGTCAGTTAATGGTCCTCCTCCCTTAAGCTAATGACCCGGATCTAAGGGTAAAACATTCGTCAACCATCTTAAGGTGATGTTTATAATCAATAACTGGAGAGAAGGTAGGAAGTTTAGATATGAACAAAACATTCTTTTCTGGGAGGTCAAAGGAAGGTTAATTCACAATGAAGGTGTTAACACTTAAGGAAAGCTATCGATGTATTAACCTTTCTGGCAGGCCTCCCGTAATAATCAACATAGATCATCATACACTAAAAATATCATATGAAACATCGGATAACGAAGAAGAAGAAGAAGAAGAAGAAGAAGAAGAAGAAGAAGAAGAAGAAATAACCCAAAATACTTTTACTCGTATGCAAAACGTAAATATAGGACTATAAACACCAATGGCTCACTTAAAACAGAGGGTAATTTCACAGACGACTGAGAAAAGATGAGTCAAAAAGAACAATAAAGATAAATGACCCAACAGCCTTCCTAAAACGTAATTTCCCAAGTGTGCACATACCAGATATCGTCACCTTAACACAAGATTTCGAGAGGTCCACTGAGAGCATGACCATCAACTCATGGAGCTCAGGTCTTAAACAGAAACGCAAAATGCAAGACACCTCTAGCACGTGTGCTAAATATCCTCTGGTGAAGAAGTCTAGATTCTGGCACCATTCCCGTGAGTCTGAACCTGACCCATATCCTCCACTCCACAAAAGTGGAAGCAAAGCAGTCCTAAAAGACTATCGTATATCCTTTACAATTTTCGAAAGAGCCTCAAGAGGCAAGCTGACTGAATCTCTGGAAGTGAACAATCTGCACGACCCTAGACAACATGGTGGGAAGACCTTGCCTCTCCCAGCTGCTTGACCATCATGATTGGATTGTTGAAGCACTGAAAAATAAAGAAAATGCTGACCTGAACTACACAGATTTTGCAAAAAAAGTCCCGGACAAATGTGACCATAGTGTCACTGCACACAATCTGCGAAAGACGTGAATAATCGGAAGAATCAGGAGATGAATATGGAACTTTTTAACGAAGCGATCACAACACGGAGTCGTAAACCATGCCATCTCAGAGCCTCCACGATAAAAACCTCAGTCTCCAAAGTAACCTGTACTTGCACCCGTCCCGTTCTTCATTCTTTTATTTGACATTGACGCAAACACAAGCCACAGTTCCACATCATCTTTTGCAGATAATACAAACATAACTATGAAATCACATCAATATAAGATGCCGAAAGGCTACAGAGACATAAACGATAATGAACTGGAAAAACCTAGAAACAATATGCTTTTCAGAGGAGGCAAGTTTCAACCTTCCAATACGGGGGCAAAGAAAGAAATCAAAAAAAACACACAACACCGGAGAGACAAAAGACAGCATCATAATCTGGAACACTAATGTCTAACGACACAACCTTCAGCAAACATAACAAAACAAAAAGGTTTCCTCGTGCAGAAGGATGGCAGGCTGGATCCTCCAGACATTCAAGACAAGTGAAGAAAAAGTCAGTGATGATATTATTTACGGCAAGAATTCTTTCATCACTTGAATATATTTCGTTCTAACATCAACCTACAAGACAAGTGAAACTGCGGCTTTAGAAAGTGTTCAGAGATCTCTCACAGTCCATATTAAAGTGACAAAAGGATTTAGATTAATGGGAACAACTAAAATCTCTAAGGCTTCACTCCCTGGAGGTCATACGGGAGACGTACAACCTTGTCTACACCTAGAAAATCCTAGAAGGTATTGTTCCCGACTTACATTCAAAAATATCATCCTACTGACACGACAGGCATGGAAAAACCTTGCAAAATTACGACCTCTGAAATCCAAAGATGCGAGATGCACACACAAAAGAGAGAACACGTTAAATATCCGCGGCCCAACATTCTTCAACACCTGCTGTCAGACACAGCATGGGATGCACAGCAGAAAGGTTCAAGAGTGCATAGGACAAAGTACCTACAAAGTGAACCCTTCAGCCAGGCTGTGGGAGCAATGTGGGCCTAAGGGATAAGGCCTCCAACAGCTTGGTAGACCAACGACCTATTCTAGCAGCCCTGGCCCAGCCTGGGATGTTCAGGGTGAAGACCCATGAAGATTTCACCAGGTATTCACAAGACAGAGAGTCTCGGGTGGGGCGGGGGAATACTGGTCTTCATGTAATCCAACAAATACAACAACATCCAAGGTCCTGATATCAAAACAAAGGGAAAATAAACATTTCAATCTAACTTGCAACAGAAGTCTACAAAATACTTTGCTCAGTTTGGACAGTAGTCAAAGACGAGAACCAGTGATGGAAAGATAATGATCCCTGAAGGTGTTGGCAGTGGGCTGACAACCACCATACAGCTAAGAGTCCACAGGATATAAACAGACCAACTTTAAAAAGCTATACGTTTGCCAGCCACCAGCATCAAGAATCAGATATTCAGTGGAATTCTGTGGAGTCTTACTTCTAATTTGTATTCAGTAAAAGGACTGAGAGAATGATCCAGAAACACGAGTCACAAAAACAACAACAATAATGGTTATATACCAAGGTGGTGTAGTCTAGTGGTACTGAACGCACAGGGTTATGGCAGGATGGTGAGAGAGTCAGGATCGACATGGTGAGCTGCCACCTACGATACGGAAACCACAAGAGCCTCATGAGTCAAGAGTTGTCACGGCAGGAGACGTCAAGGCGCTCGCGAGTGAGCCGAGCTTGTTGTGTCTGAGGCAAGCTGACAGCTCGAATGGTTTGCCTTCGGTGATTCCCGCTATATAGCGGCCAGCCAGATCAGGTGACGAAGGAGGTCCTTGGGAGTGACAACGGCCTTCAGTGGGAACACCAGGCGCCGCTGACTGGTGGTGAAGACCAGGAGGGCTCGACTTCCGTCACTGTATCGCCCACAGGATAAACATGATGAGCATGGGATGTACGATAACCTCGCCGCTGACAGTGGCACAAAACAAATCAAAGGTCGAAGGTGGCATGTTAAGGTCGAAAGTCAAAAGTTCTGACCTAACTCTACCGCTGGTGGACTGTGTTTGAACTTGATGAGGTCAGTTAATCCGTGCGATATGATGGCTCTCACTATGGAGAGGTCAGTCGCTTAACGTGATAATGACAGCGGTAGCCTAGCTGATGTTGCCACCGCACAACATTCTGGCGAGTGTTACTAACTGACAACACAGTTACTAGCTTGCCAAAAAACTATCGAACATTGAAGAATACACGGGTGATATTCCATACAGACAAGATGTCATAACCGCCGATGATCTTTCGGGAGACAGCGAACGCTTAGCGAGAGACCGGCCGGCTTGCCGACAGGTGACGGGGGTAAACAAACAACCAAACTGAAGCCTCTGCTCGGACCTCACACTGATGTGATAACATTAGACCCGCCTGGTCTTACCCGGGAGCGGCCGGCCCTCTGTCTAACTAAATAATCCCGGTCTCCTATCGAAAAAAAAAAACGAAGAAATAATAATAATAATAATAAAAATAATAATAATAATAATAATAATAATAATAATAATAATAATAATAATAATAATAATAATAATAATATCAATAATAATGGAAAGTGCAACAAATTAAGTAACTATATTAAAAAAACTCGAAGACACGAGAAGTATAAAATGTTGGGGTGACTAAAAGACGTTATCGGTAAAACACTGCGTGAGACCGGGAGAGAGAGAGAGAGAGAGGAGAGAGAGAGAGAGAGAGAGAGAGAGAGAGAGAGAGAGAGAGAGAGAGAGAGAGAGAGGAGGAGGAGGAGGAGGAGGAGAAGGAGGAGGAGGACTGCTGTACGGAGGGCACGGTACGCTGAGCCTTCACTGCCTGCACAAGCAGGTGCTGTAAGCGTCCGGTGCTTCACCTGGCGCAAAACAGTTAATTTGCTTGAACAAAAAGAAAAAGTCGCTCTAGCTGATCATGGGGCAGCAAGGCCTGTGTCAAGACTGAAGGACAGGGAACAAACGCGATATGTTGCCACTCCCGCACGACTGCAGCAACAACGGGGCCACTCACACCTCCACAGCCATCATCATGCATGGCAAGTGTTCCTCAAGTGATATATGTAATTTCCTCACACTTTAAACGCAGATGTCAAGTCGTGAGGGCAGGAGTGACCCATGAGTGTGCAGCGTGGGGGTCTCTCACAGCAGCATCACTACACACACACACACACACACACACACACACACACACACACACACACACTTTCACCTCGTCTCCAGTTCTTGCACTCCAGCTTGACCAATACCCACAGAGGTAAACAGATACGTCCTCAACCACACACCTTCCGGTACTTGCAGGCGGCCATAATGATCCCGGCTCAAGTTATCCAACAGCAAACACCATCGACCAAACCTACACAGTATGACTGTATGATATCACTTCACCGTTATCTTCATAGATAAACATATAAATATACACGACTCCGAAAGGCACTTGGGGAAGTAAGGTGAGTCTCCCACACAGATGGTGGTGGTGATGGTACTGGGGTTCTGAGGGGTGGGTCCTACCACTGCTCGTAGTCTCACTAGTACCTGTAGCCTCAGTAGCACCATTAGTCTCATTAATCTAGTAGTCTCACTAGTACCTGTAGCCTCACTAGTACCAGTCGTCTCACTAGTACCATTAGTCTCATTAACCTAATAGCTCCAGTAGTGCTTGTAGCCTCACTAGTACCATTAGTCTCATTAATCTAGTAGCTTCACTTGTACCTGTAGCCTCACTAGTACCAGTCGTCTCACTAGTACCAGTAGTCTCATTAATCTAGTAGTCTCACTAGTACCTGTAGCCTTACTAGTACCAGTCGTCTCACTAGTACCATTAGTCTCATTAATCTAGTAGTCTCAATAGTACCTGTAGCCTCACTAGTACCAGTCCCCTCACTAGCACCATCAGTCTCATTAATCTAGTAGCTTCACTTGTACCTGTAGCCTCATTAGTACCAGTCGTCTCACTAGTACCATTAGTCTCATTAATCTAGTAGCCTCACTAGTACCTGTAGCCTCACTAGTACCAGTCCCCTCACTAGTACCATTAGTCTCAATAATCTAGTAGCTTCACTTGTACCTGTAGCCTCACTAGTACCAGTCGTCTCACTAGTACCATTAGTCTCATTAATCTAGTAGCTTCACTTGTACCTGTAGCCTCACTAGTACCAGTCGTCTCACTAGTACCATTAGTCTCATTAATCTAGTAGCTTCACTTGTACCTGTAGCCTCACTAGTACCAGTCGTCTCACTCGTACCATTAGTCTCATTAATCTAGTAGCTTCACTTGTACCTGTAGCCTCACTAGTACCAGTCGTCTCACTAGTACCATTAGTCTCATTAATCTAGTAGTCTCACTAGTACCTGTAGCCTTACTAGTACCAGTCGCCTCACTAGTACCATTAGTCTCATTAATCTAGTAGCCTCACTAGTACCTGTAGCCTCACTAGTACCAGTCGCCTCACTAGTATCATTAGTCGCATTAATCTAGTAGCCTCACTAGTACCTGTAGCCTCACTAGTACCAGTCGCCTCACTAGTATCATTAGTCTCATTAATCTAGTAGCTTCACTAGTACCTGTAGCCTTACTAGTACCAGTCGCCTCACTAGTACCATTAGTCTCATTAATCTAGTAGCTTCACTAGTACCTGTAGCCTTACTAGTACCAGTCGCCTCACTAGTATCATTAGTCTCATTAATCTAGTAGCTTCACTAGTACCTGTAGCCTTACTAGTACCAGACGCCTCACTAGTACCATTAGTCTCATTAATCTAGTAGCTTCACTAGTACCATTACTCATTAATATAGTAGCTTCACTTGTACCTGTTGCCTCATTAGTACCAATCGCCTCATTAGCACCATTAGTCTCATTAATCTAGTAGCTTCACTAGTACCGGTAGCCTCACTAGTACCAGTAGCTTCACCAGCACTAGCGGCCTCACTAGTAAAAGTAGCCTTACTGGACTAGGGGCTAATGACCCGCGCCACTACAGTACTATCACACTGGTATTTCTTGGCTTCGTCCCAAGTGACATGGGCGTCTCAACGCCCAGGGTCAGGCTATGGCCGCTGCTTCACCCCAGGTCCCCACTGACAGACATTTCCCTGAGACAGACATTTCCCCCACGTAATGTTCCCTCCTCACTATCGTTAAGTTTCCCTTGTGAAATCCTTGGTGAAAGTGTCGCACGGCGTGAGCGCAAACTGCTCAGCCAGGAGCCAGCCAGCCGTAGTACAGCAGCGGTGAAGGGCAGCCCCTAGCTAGACCCGTGGTTATCTACGCGTTTCCGTTCGTTACACTGAGATCAGTGGTGCCTCGCTCACTGTGTACGTAGGCGCCGGTGCTCAGGTCTCAAAGCAGGTACCGTGCTTCGGTCTTAAGGGAGGCAGCGGTGCTTGGGTCTTACGGATGCACAGGTAACGGTGCTCTAGTAGCAGAGGAAGCAGTGCTTAGATTTCGGGGAGGTAGCGGAACTCAGGTCTCAGACAGGCAGCGTTGCTCAGATGTGACAGGTAGCGGTGCTCAGGTATCAAAAATGGAGTGGTACTCAAGTCTCAGACAGGTTGTGGTGCTCAACCTAAGCTTAGACGGGCACTGGTGCTCAAGTCTTAGACAGGTAGTGTTGCTCAGGTCTTTGCTGTGCTCAGGTCTAAGGGAGGTAAGAGTTGCTCAGGTCTTCGGCAGGATGTGGCGCTCAGGTCTCTGTTAGGTAAGCGTTGCTGTGTCTTCGTATGGATAGTACTCCTCTTTAACTCACAAAGGCAAAAGGTCGTTTATCCCCCATTTGAAGGAGGCAGGACTACCTCGCTCACACAGTAGGAGAACTGCTCCGTGGTCTCACTGTGGCATTCCTCCCCTCTCACCTCCGCAGCGTCGTCCAGCTCCCACAGCAAAAGATCGAACTCCACCAGGTCCCACGGCGGCGCCACAGCAGAGACCTCGCAACTTTCTGACAGACCCGTACCGCTGTCGTACCAGAGGCGTTGCTAAGCTTCACCAGCGTCGTGGGAACCCCAGCCAACACTGTGAGTGGCAGCGTTACGCGCGTCTGACGGTTCTCCTGGACAAGCTTTACAGCTGAGGCACTGAACATGTCTTACGAGTCTATGGCTATGCGGATCTAAAGTGCTTAAGTTCAGATGAAATCTGAAACAAACGTGTTGGCAACTGCTGAAGCCTGAGAACAGCTTTGTGAGCACAGCAGATGCCCGACAGCAGCACCACTAAAGTCTGGCAACAGCGGTGACAGTATTGCTGAAGTCTGACAACAGCGGTGACAATGTTGCTGAAATCTGGCAATAGCGGTGACAGTATTGCTGAAGTCTAGTAACGACGGTGACGGCGTTGCTGAAGTCTGGTAACAACAATCTGAAACAAGTGCTGAAATCTGATCTGAGCTACGCAGCTCGGGGTCTCAGAGCGAGGCCATTCAAATGCTTGGGTTTTGAAAGCACAAATGGGTTGACAGACCCCAGTGCTGGTGGCGTCACTGCTCGGGACTCCGCCTTTGCGAGTTGTTCACACACACACACACACACACACACACACACACACACACACACAGCAAGCACAGTCACTCCTCGGGACAGAAAAAGACACAAGCAAGAAACGAGTGAGATCCGGTAAGTGTGTGTGGTGTCGGCAGCATCAGATGAGCCGGCCGTGGGGGAACCCGGCTGCTCTCGTGACGTTCGGGTTATTGCTTGATTAGTCTGTCTGTTGGCTGATGCAGCAACTCATAACCAAATGATTAATGGCACGAAAATGATCAAAAAAAAAAAGAATAACAACAATCGTGCTCTGTTCTTAGGTCAAAAGGGTTAAGGTTCAAGATCCGGGGGTTCCATTAATTACCAACACTTAAGCATTGATAAAGGAATTGAGGTCTAGCTTCATGTACTCAGTCAACGAGGCACACACGAGTACAACTCAGGGTAACATGGTCTATCATCTATCTAACAGGGTAGGCAAGTCTATCCAACCTACACATCGAGCTGGTTTACCATCTACTCCACATATAACAATACTCTCTCTCTCTCTCTCTCTCTCTCTCTCTCTCTCTCTCTCTCTCTCTCTCTCTCTCTCTCTCTCTCTCTCTTTCCACCGACACAAAATGCGTATGAAGATAGAACGATTCATCTTGGGGAGAGCTGACCTTTTCCCACCCTCCTTTAAACACAGGTTCGGACCATCATCATGTACGCCCTTCCCAGCTGGGTAGAGAGGGAGTGACCACGACTGACGGTGCTTCGTGTGACCACTAGCACGTCTAGCTGTGGTCAGCGCGACCACTAGCACGTCTAGCTGTGGTCAGCGCGACCATAAGCATGTCTAGCTGTCGTCATTAGCATGTCTAGCTGTCGTCATTATGACCATGAACACGTCCAGCAGTGTGAGCGTCATCACAAGTATGCAGTTCTTAACCGTTTACCGAGCAGTGAGTGCGTGAGAACCATCCTCCCCACCACACCCCGACACAAAACCTCCGGGCATTACTTCACGTTCACCAGGGTACAGGGCATGACCCCTCTAACCCAGCATGCTGTTGCTATACGCAACCGACCACCGATGCGTGAGCGTATATTCTAAGTGACCTTATCAATATTTCTTAATGACCTAATGGTGAGTCAGCAGTTAAGGATGTGGTAACATCTGGGTGTATATAATTGGGTAGTAATTAGTGATTACAATTTGCTTGTTAAGGAGATATGGAGTTTTACAATCGTGCTGTTTCCCGTCTCTTACTTAACATTGTGTGTGTGTGTATATATATATATATATATATATATATATATATATATATATATATATATATATATATATATATATATATATTTCATGTGTGGCGGGGTGACGACAAAATGGATGAAGCCAGCAAGTATGAATATATACATGTGCACATATCTATATGTCTGTGTATGTATATGTATGTATACGTTGAAATGTATAGGTATGTATATGTGCGTGTGTGAACGTTTATGTATATACATGTGTATGTGGGTGGTTTGGGACATTCTTTCGTCTGTTTTTCTTGCGCTACCTCGCTAACGCGGGAGACAGCGATTAAGTATAATAAAAGAATAAGCAATAAACAATATATATATACATATATATATATATATATATATATATATATATATATATATATATATATATATATATATATACTCGTGAGCACCACATCTTTACTCCTATATGAACATAAACACACACACACACACACCAGCCTAAGCCAGGTACTCATTCATAGGCCATTCCCTAGGGGTGATGAACAGCTGGGATTGGCTGCGGGCCCACTGCTGCGCCCATGCGGGACCGACAAAGGGCAGGCCGGCGTTGACTCATGGTCAGAGACGCTAACCACGCACCACTGGGGGCATGTAAGAGGGATATTTGGTCGTTAGACCTATCAACTGCCAAGCTCATTAAGGCCATCAACGTCAAGCTACATCCACCAGCCCAAAGACCACCACCACAACCAGACTCCACACCAGACGTGCAGGAGGAAGGAGGTCTGCGCTGCGCCACCCTGACCTCCTCCGCTTCCCATGTGAGGAGATCGCCTCTCAAGCTTCGACACATAGTTACAGTTTGTATAGATAGGGTAATTCCAGCTTACATTGGTTCCCATACTCCAAGCTTTATCAGCAATATATATATGTATATATATATATATATATATATATATATATATATATATATATATATATATATATATATATATATATATCAAAATGACGGTCACAGCAGTCCGAGGTGTTAACTTATTTACTTCCATGTAGGGATAATCACACACACCAGCAGGGGTTCTAATGGTTTACTGAAACTTCACATTACTTGCAGGTAAGGGTATTTGCAGGTGGGTGTGTTCGTGTTGGGTGTTGAAACATTATGAACTATACACACCTCATGAGGCGGGTTTTCTTTCGTGAAACATGTCGTGTATCGTAAAGTTTCAAGAAACCATTAAAATTCCTGCTGAAGTACGACATGGGAATATTTCCTCGAAGGCTCAGTCCTCTGTTCTTATCGCTACCTCGCTAACGCGGGAAATGGTGAACATGTATGAATATATATATATATATATATATATATATATATATATATATATATATATGCGTGCGCACACACAGGTGTTATTGGATCCGCTTCAATGAAGTTACCTCGCGAGATCTTTGGCGGGACTGTATCGTTCTCAGGAGACGAAAGAAGTCTCGTTGAGGTACTCCTCACTCCAAAGGAGTCAATCATTTCCCTACTTCTGATTGTAGCGCAGCTTTGAATCTGCAGGAGCCCTATAAAAGCTGTTACATGCTAATATATATATATATATATATATATATATATATATATATATATATATATATATATATATATATATATATATATATATATATATACATACATGATATTCCATTCATTACAATGTACATCATATCTATATAAACACCACTCGACGTTCTTGATATCAACTGGTTTCTTCCTCGCCTCCTTCCCCTCCGTGTCACACGTCACACTACTCTTGCTTATTATCATTTCTGTACGTCCCCTCGGCAACACAGCACACCATTGCACATCACGGGATGGTCAGGTAATAATCATCCACTGAAATCCCTTTAGAGTGTCGAAACCCTGTTATCTTTATCTTATCACCCATAGTTACATGGCCCAATCTCGAACATCAGTATGGTCTGACGAAAGTGTTCACGAGACACAGGAATGTTGATCACAGTAAAGTGCAACGTGCTCTCTTGTCTCGCTTGCCATAGCCCTTATCTGCCCTCGCCACTGATATGAACCTAACATCAAAAAACTATTGGAGCATTTCCGTATGACGACTGGCCTGCTAACATGGTCGCTCAAAGGTACACGCGTTAGTACTAGCCTACATGGGAAGTATTCACATGTATTGGGAGTTTGCTGTCCTGCTTCTGATCCGGGAATGAGGATCTCTTCGCTTGTACTAAGAACCACCACTTGAACCTGCTCGGTACGCTTGTGAATACAAACGTTATATCTTGCTGGTCACTTACATACATTACTCATAGATGTTACGAGAATCAGGAGAGCCAGCTCGGGTGACAGACGAATAGATATCTCCTGCTGGTTGACACAGGTCCACCTAACAGCGGTAAAGACGCCTCCACCACGGCCAGTGTATAAGAACAAGTGGCAACTTACGCTCGTGTTGGTCGTCACCCCTGACCTTCCCTGTGTTGACAAAGACAGAAAGCTCGTGAAGCAAGGGTCAAGAAGTGTAACGTACAACACGATGCCTGTCACTCCATGTAATTAAGTCTGATAAAAATCAAGGCGGACGGCTGGGTCCCACTAACACAAACACCCCTCACAGCCTGACGTAAGAAATGAGAAACTTGATATTCACAATACACGGATTATCACACACACTCCAGCCATTACTGAACCCCCCGTCATGTGTGAACGTTCATATATTCAAAGGTCAAACCCTTAAGTGAGGGCGTTCAGTAAGGTCGTGGGCGTACAGTAAGGCCGTGGGCGTACAGTAAGGTCGTGGGCGTACAGTAAGGCCGAGGGCATACAGTAAGGCCGTGGGCGTACTGTAAGGTCGTGTGCGTACAGTAAAGTCGTGGGCGTACAGAAAGGTCGTGGGCGTACAGTAAGGCTGTGGGCGTACAGTAAGGCCGTGGGTGTACAGCAAGGTCGTGGGCGTACTGTAAGGTCGTGGGCACTCTGGAGCAAGTAAGGTCGTGTAAACACACAAGGTACTGTCAGCAGTCTACTGCTCTAGTGCACCAGCACCGTGACACAGCTTCAAGTCTTATCGCCCACCTTGTCTCCTCACTCCACATAATGACACACATACTATCTATCTATCTATCTATCTATCTATCTATCTATATATATATATATATATATATATATATATATATATATATATATATATATATATATATATATATATATATATATTCGCCATTTCCCATGAAAAGCGATGTGGCGCTCGGAAGGGATGAAGAAGTAACCTCATTCGCTCTCATCCACTCTCAAGCTGTCATGTACAATGCACTAAAATCACAGTTCCCTATCCATAACCAGACCCCACAGACCTTTCCTTGTCTTCCTCCGACCACTTCAGATGCCTTGGTTCACCCGAACGACAGCACGTCGTCCCTTGTATACAACATCGTTCCAGTTCCCTCTATCCCTTACACGCCTCACACCCTCCTGCATGTTCAGGCCCCCGACCTTCATAACATCTTTCACTATATCTTTCCAGCTCCACCTTAGTTTCCCATTTTCCTTATTCACTTCTGACATGTATACCGTCTTAAGTCATCCTCCCCTCACTCATCCTTTCCACATGTTAAAAACATTTCAGCACACTTTCTTCAGCTCTCTCACACACACACTCTCCTCTTACTACCACATTTCGATCTCACCCTAACATTCCTTATTCGATCAACCTTCCTCACACCACATATCGTCCTCAAACATTTCATTTCCAACTGCCTGAGCCCAACCCAACAGAACAGGCCCAGCCCAGGCTGTGAGTACAAGACTCCCAAAGAGTTCACCATGTAGCACAGGCGGGATACTATACCATCAAATACATCCCTTAGAGACAGTGACCTCTCTTTCCACACATCCCTCAATCAGCCCAGGACCTTTGCCCCCTTACCCACCCTATGACTCACTTCAGCTTCCATGGTTCCATGCGCTGCCATATCCACCCCCACATATCTCTACATTTAAACTCACTCCAAATAACTTATTCCTCTTCAGCGCTTAATCTAATAACTCTGCTTTCATTCACATTTACTCTCAACTTTCTCCTTTTGCACAGTTTCCCAAACTCAACACCAGCCTCTGCAGTTTCTGCAAACAGCAACTGACTCACTTCTCAACACACCAAAAAACAACCGAAAAAATATATGAAGAAAATCTGAAGTACCCAGCACCTATACAATCCTTCCCTTTCTTAAGAAATTCAAGAGCATCTCATCCACTCCGACCGCTTTGCTGTACTTCTTCTTAGGCATCACTTTCACCACCTCATCTCTATTCACCAAGCCACTTTCCATGACTCTCACTTTGCGCACCTCCACGTCCAAAATATCGCACATTTGTCCCCTGACTAAATACCATCAGGTGATATCGCAGCCAGTATCATCCGGCTCCGTCCGGTGGCTCAGTTTATCTGGGAACAAATTAGTGAGCCTGACCAGGAAACACAGCTCGAGCCAGCAACGCCTCCACTGGTGTGGTGAGCGCCAGAGCACAGCGGGCGTCGCTCCCACTTCAGACACCACCGTCACACAAGCAACGACCCACACGTCCATAAAGCCTACATAAACAAGATCATGCGTCCAGGCGTACACTGCGCATGACCCCGAGTGATTGTGTTACACGCTTCTTACACTTGTTCCAGCCGCTGCAACTCAACCTGCGACACAGGTTCAGCGAACCTGCAGCCTCCCATCCGACGAGGGGGGACAACAAAGCCGTGCTGGCTGCTACAGCAGGACTCCTGGTGGATACTGTGTATCAGATTACTCGGAACCGAGTATTACGTTCTGATGCTAAGGGCGCTCTGTGACAACGGGAACGCCTCCATGTTCACAAGGTGACCACAGACATGAAACACAACAACAGCTGAGTACATCTAATACCAGAGGGTGGGTTGTAGATACAACACGAGCTCTTGCCACACAGACACCTGACAAACCTACCAAAATACAAAACAAATCACGAGTCAGACATGTGTCGCAATGGTAAGCCCGTAAGAGCTATTTCACGTGTGTTGGGCAGATCCTACACGAAATCACTTCTCAAAGCGAGTGGCAGCAACGCGGGCAACGCCGGCACAGGAAACATCATCATGACCAGAAATTACAGGCAGGAAATGAAACGACCAGCGAAGCCAACTCGTGACAAGACAATGTGATAATACAAGACAACAGCTAGGGGCGTCATCACGACCTGTCTTTCTTCGCAACGCCGTGGCCGTGGGACCAGCTCTGACTCATTCATATATTCCCATATAATTTCCATGGTAGGAAACTTTCCCCGTACAACATGGTGTTTTCTTCTTGACTCCCTTTCCCTTATTGGAAATTGAGCCGGAGGGAGAGGTGGGTATGGAGGCGGTGAATTCGCTGTGCGATCTTGCTTCTACTTCAATCCACAACTTAAGTTTAAGGATGTAGATCGTCTCGTCGTGGATAGCCAGGTTCTCCGTTATCTGTCCTTCCCATGAACTTCTTCTCTCATAAATTAACCCCTTAAGCAAGATGGGACGACCCCAGGGTGTGATGCTCTAAGCCTCAGGCTTGACCTTGAAGGGTCGGGGTCAAACACCAGGCCATTATACTCAAGAGTCATGCTCGAGGGCCGGAGATGCCGTGGTAGCCAACACGCGTAGGTGTTGTCCAGATGTGATGGCTATCAGTGACGCTCATCTGCGCTACGTCTGTTCGTTCTGTCAAGTCAAGTCGAGTTGAATAACAGAACGCTAACATCGGCTCCCCTGATGTTACGTCCACACGCAACAAGAAAGAATGTAAGGCAAAGTGAACAGTGTCACCGCTGATGGCAATGCGCGTCTACGTGAGGGAAGACGTCCCACGCTGCACATATTGACACAAGACATATACAAATGTATTCAGACGACATATATGATGATCCCTACCAATTCCTTTGTCACCTATCACTTCCCATCTCCTTCCCAGGCATCAAGCTGGAAGAACTGCATACAGCTCCTTAGTCCTCTCTCTCTCTCTCTCTCTCTCTCTCTCTCTCTCTCTCTCTCTCTCTCTCTCTCTCTCTCTCTCTCTCCCTCTCTCTCTTACACACACACACACACACACACAAAGGAGAAGAAATTTGTTAGAAAGTATGCCAGGAAGCACTTTAATAGCATAAGAGAACTAGATTCATGGAATAAACAGAGTTCTGAAATAGTGGATGTGGACTGCGTGTACAAGTTTAAGTATTCGTATGACGGTGGAGAAAGTTCATGACATTGGGCCCCATAAAGGCAGAACTTCCTCCGAGCAGGTACCTGCAAACACACACACACACACACACACACACACACACACACACACACACACACACACACACACCACTTGATAAGGACGACATAGGCTTCCCCCACACCGCCCCCAGCACTTCAGCGTCCTGATGTCCCTGAAGTTGATCTGTCAGCGTCAGCCGCCACACCCCGGGTACCGTAAGTAAGGGATATCGTATCTCATTATGATGAGGAAGGCTCGAGCAGCCAGGGGTGTCAACGGGACGCTTGTGTGAAGAAAAAAATATATGAGAAACAGAACAATGAACATCAAGGTCTGTCCGGATGAGTGTACAAAGTAATGACGAAATCTGGTGAAGTTTAATGCCTCCAAGACCCAGTTTTTTGCTGCCCATCTCTTCAACGGTTCTGTAATTACACCTCTTTCACTAAGTGAACACACCTGGTATAGCTGTATCATCCACTCTCTCTTGGAAATCCCACGTTAAGGAAATAGACAAGTCTGCTTTTAGGAAACAGGAAGTTCTCTTTAGGTGTCAAAATTTCTTTTCTCCCGAACAGTTGCATCGTTTATACGAAGGACTGATCCGTCCTTGTATGAGCACTGTTCTCACATCTGGGGTGGTTCTAGCTCTGCATCCTTACTCGACAGAGTTTGAGTCGAAAGCGGTCCGACTTTTCAACTTTCCCAGGCTGACTTCAAAACTCGATCCGCTTGCCTTACGCCGCAATGTTGGTTCACTTTCCCTCTTCTATAGGTATTACTTTGGTTTTTGCTCCCGAGAGCTGGCTGCTTGTGTGCCCCCACCTCAAGCTAGACCACGCAATACTCAGCAAGCTGCTGCGTCACATGATTACGCTGACAACTCAAGAAAGGGTGGACCGTTTTGATAACTATTTCTTTCCTTACATTTCGGAAGCCTTGGAACTCTCTACCCTCGCATCTCTTTCCCAATAACTATGACCTGGTACTTTTAAAAAGGCAGGTTTTTTTTTCTTCACTTCCTCCAAAACTCGTTAACATTTTCCCTTGTCTCTTCTTTTCCCCTTTCATTAAGCCCTCTATATTTCAATTACGGCCCGGCTTTGATGTAGACTTTTGTCCGTGACTGGAGCTTTAACTTGATAAAAGAAAAAGAGAAAACGCTTTCTATTTGGGTAACTGTTAAAGTTTTCAGAAATGATAAAGATAAATTTATATGTCACCTTTTGACATGGACTGATGTGAACATCTGCAGGTAACAGCCGAATGCGCAGAAGGTCATCTGGCTACTTCCTATAATCTTTGGTTAATCCCTATAATCTATGGACATTCATAAGCGCTGATTAATCCCCTAAGCCTTGTCAATCCCTACAATGTCTGGTTACTCCCAACAATCTAACGGTACTCGTCGCCTCTGGCTACTCCCCTTAATCTATGGGTACCCGTTATTTTTGCTCACTCCCCAAAACATCTGGTTACTCCCTATAATCTACGAGGACTCCTCCTAACCTTCGAACCATCAAATAGGCAACAGAGCGTATACGTCGACTGCTTAATGACAGGTAACTCCGTCTTAAGAGACAGAGTTGGATGTCTGTCTCTCACTTGACAGCACTAGTCTCACCGGGGACCAGTCATATCGTCCGTGCCTCTTGCCTTACCTCAGCCAAGATCTTCCTGGATACTGTGGTACAGATCCCCACCACATACATAGCTGGAGACGAAAGAATGTCTCAGCCTGGTCTCTCTCGTCATGTCCTACCTCCGTGTGGCATTTCCCCGGCTTGGGTACTGTCATCTTGAAATTTCTGGCCTGAAGACGAAGGTCGTTCAATGTAGTACGTACATTTAAGGACGGACGAACGAGGTGACCAAAATTCTCGAGCAGTACCTTATATGACCTGAGCATGACGTTACGACCCTTGGGTATGATGACCTGTCCTCTGGTTCAGGTCAAAGGCCAGGTTATCATAGTCAAAGGTTCTAGGGTCGTGCTGAAGGATTGTACAGTCGTATTCCAGGGTTGTAGAGTCGTATTCCAGGGTTCTAGAATCGTGCCGAAGGATCGTACAGTCGTACTCCAGGGTTCAAGAGTCGTGCTGAAGGGTCGTGCAGTCGTAATCCAGAGCTAAACAGCTTAAAGCATTAAGTTGATCGTTAACACATCAAACACATCTGTCAACAATTAAAGACTTCAATGTGCTGAACAGACGCCGGATAAACACAGACAAATGTAACACGGAAGCCAGCATCGCTCTCAGCCAACCAGATGGTACACAGAGTAATGGGCTAAGGTCCAAACAACAGATGGCGTTGAAAAAAAAAAATAATAGAACCAGAACATTTAATGATATTTTATGAACACGAAGACTTGTTCTGAGTAATTTTTTTCTAGTAAAATTACAGAAGAGAAAAACATAATAAATTACAATAGATTGGTATATCTAAATTCATGATAGTATGAGGACAAATGTTGACAGCAATACTCAACCAAGAACCTCACTATTATTGTCTGATACTAAACTGTGGTTGTGTTGCATGATCCACACACTTCAACAAGCAACGAATGCTTCCATCTAAGTTTGCGTAGTAACCATACACCGCACAGAACCCGCTAATAAAAGAAATCTCAAGAGCACAAAACCCCGACGCTCTTGAAGAAGGATCAAGCACCTTTTTAACCACAGCGCTGGCAACTTACACCGCACGCCAACCATTCCAACCACTTAAGACTAAACGAGATCTTCTTATCGACTGAGTTACTTCTCCATATCCTCACTACAAATCCAGACTTATATCGACCGACAGTCAAGGAGAACGACAGTGGTCAAGCCCAGGTTACCATCGATAGATATTCTGAAGCTGAGAAACAAAAGAGAACGAGACATGTGAGACCTGACCTTCCTCCACTGGGGTCCAAACCACAGCGTGGATAAGCTTCTTTCCTTGCCAGTGAGGAATCCTACAGCTGCATGATGACCTCCTAGTGCGCTCTAACACGGATATGAGCAAACGCCAGACCTTCACTCTCAAAAAAATTAATTTTCTGTAAATGATTTCAATTCCATTTTGACTGAAATAATCGTTCCATGTCCAGACTTAAAGTAAGGCGTATTTCGACTTGCTTCTGAGGTCTGATGGAAGGGATCTGACGCAGTGCACTCCTGCTTCAGTAAGTGAGGTGCCGGAGTGCACGGAGGCGCTGCAGAGATGTGGATCAAGAAAGGCGCTTGCTTGTCCCTACACCATATGTATTCTCATGCTATGATCCTTCGCTTACACTGGTTCTCAATACTCTCCTCCACGGAGATTCAGCGGTGAACTTCGTACATCAGAGACGTCTTTCCCTGGGTCAACAATTTACCAGTCAGTGCCGAAGTTACGCGGGAGGAGGACGGAGCACTTGATATGGGTAATGTATGAACGCCGTAGAACTTAAAGTCAACCCACCGCACCGCGCCACCAAGACAAAACAGAAATGTCTTTTTCATTCAGTCCTGGTGTGGTGGCCACGAGTGTTTCCCCGCCCTCCTGGCCATCTCTGGGTAATGACCATCAACAGGACAGGACTGGGCCTGTCGACTGTGCAGGCATGCTGCTTGAGACTGACTGGAGAACCTGGAGGATTTCTTGCATTGCAACATGCGGATGGCTTGCATGAAGCTGAACAGGACGAAACATAATGAAACTCAAGAATTCCGGGTCTGAAGTCTTGGATGGCGTCATCTGCGGTGCGGCAATTGAGTTCGTGCTCAGAGCCGAGACTTGTTGAGCTTGTGTTTATTTTAATGGGTCTCTTTTAATGCTGGTCTTTCATGTCTACATGTCATTTAAGTATTTTTCTCTCGACTTATCTTCTTTCTATACTCTATATATCTGTCGTTAACTTTTATAGACAAGCTTCATTGATATTTATGGTTGTCAACGAGTTCCTATCACTATTCACGGTTAAGTCAACTAGTTCCTATCACTATTCATGGTTAAGTCAACGAGTTCCTATCACTATTCATGGTTAAGTCAACTAGTTCCTATCACTATTCATGGTTAAGTCAACTAGTTCCTTTAACTATTCATCGTAGCACCCTCCTATATTATACTCTCAGCTTTTACACCGCTCATGAGGTGTATCTACACACGTCTACACAGCCAAGTGCAACTGGTGTTTCCTGCAGTGCAGACAACCCACCGTTCTGTGGATGGGGTCCGTTTTCTCTCGAGAGCAAACTTCTAAAACCTGAAAACCTGAGTTGTGTTCATTACACTCTAAATCCAGTTCTCAATACGTGCAGTGGACGTTCAGGTAGACGAACAATACTGGGAGTCCTTGTGTTTTCTTTCTGTCAAAACAATGGTAAGATGAAGAGGAAATATTTACTGCTAATGTTACCGACAGATGACCAACATCACTGTAACCTGTTTTGCTACAGTGGTAGATGTCACTGTACTTTACTGGACTTCAACGACTCACGTCACTATACCTTGTTTCGCTACAGTGACACACGTACGTCACTGTAACGTACTGTGTTACAATGATCTACGTCACTGTGACTTGCTTTACTACAGTGATCGCTCAATCTAAACTTCACTGTCTCATTAATTCTGTACATATCATGTGTCTGAAAATACAGAGTGGCAGTTTCACAAGGCCTCGAGGCAGAAGGAAAGCGTAATTCTATCTAAACAATTACCTTCTGAAAGAAATGTCATAATTTCACATTCATTTTCTTTCTCGGTTTTCCTCGTCGGGGATACTGCAGTCCAGCAGGCAACAACAACACAGCATGCAGATCATTGGAATAAATCTTTTGAAGATCTAAAGTCGATAATACTGTATGTTTGGCTACCAAGAACATCTCTAAAGACGGGTTGAGGATTGAGCCCCTCGGGAAAGGTCTGTCTGTGGTACCCGCCACACGCTGGTGTAAGTCTGTCTGTCTGGTCATCGCCAAACCTTGAGGAGGGTCTGCTGGGGGCTGTCGTTAAGCCTGGGATGGGTCTGTCTGTGGTGGTTGACAGACCCTGGTCGGGGTCTGTCTTTGGGGGGCCGCCAATCCCTGGAAGGAGCAGAGTGTGTACTTGGTGTCAGCCAGGCACAGGATGGAGGAGGAGGTGTCTGTGGTAACAGCCAGACACTGGGCGGAGTAAGATCTGTCTGTGGTGGTCACCACTCGTGCCCACATCTCACCGTGACGGAGACCATGTGCTGCCAGGGTCAGAGAGTGTGCGGTTGGCTGGCCTCAGGAACAAGCAGTGTACCACAACACAGGCCCCCAGCAGGAGAGAGGAGGGCCTTACTCTTATCCGAGTGTCATCTCTGAGGGTACATGACACTACAGCGACAGTATCTTGTACCTCGGGTAACTACGAGAAGCAAGAAGAAGTGGGTCGTCCATTCTACGCCCCCCGACTGTACCTCTGTTGTTAATGAGGGTTAAAAGTTCCTTCCTTTCTTTGGTCCTGCAAGCCAAGGCTCACGCCTCTGTTGACGTATGCCAGCCTCAACGAAGCTGCTTGGATACGTATATTCATGTGTTACTGTTATCTGTTCTCCGATGTTCTAAGTTCAAGCTAAATTGTAAGACTCACTGGCATGACAGCTTAAGCTAAACACCAGACATACATGTGTGGTAGCTCTGACACAACACACCTGGCCAGACACACAGGTGTGGCACATGACACCTCCCCTGACACAGTGGTGGTAGCATAACTCACACGACACAGCTCGTGTGACACGATGTGGTAGAGCATCACCTGAGTCTACAAGGACAGACGCTACAGAAGGGACGGCACACGCCTGACGAAGAGGGAAGATACGAAAGAGGTAAATGAGGATCTATCATCCTACAAAACTTTGTTATCTGTTTGGATGCTACTATTCCGTTCATGAAGAAAACAATAAACATTATATATATATATATATATATATATATATATAAATATATATATATATATATATATATATATATATATACCCTCATTTATGGATCTGGAGAAGGCATATGATAGAGTTGATAGAGATGCTCTGTGGAAGGTATTAAGAATATATGGTGTGGGAGGAAAGTTGTTAGAAGCAGTGAAAAGTTTTTATCGAGGATGTAAGGCATGTGTACGTGTAGGAAGAGAGGAAAGTGATTGGTTCTCAGTGAATGTAGGTTTGCGGCAGGGGTGTGTGATGTCTCCATGGTTGTTTAATTTGTTTATGGATGGGGTTGTTAGGGAGGTAAATGCAAGAGTCCTGGAAAGAGGGGCAAGTATGAAGTCTGTTGGGGATGAGAGAGCTTGGGAAGTGAGTCAGTTGTTGTTCGCTGATGATACAGCGCTGGTGGCTGATTCATGTGAGAAACTGCAGAAGCTGGTGACTGAGTTTGGTAAAGTGTGTGGAAGAAGAAAGTTAAGAGTAAATGTGAATAAGAGCAAGGTTATTAGGTACAGTAGGGTTGAGGGTCAAGTCAATTGGGAGGTGAGTTTGAATGGAGAAAAACTGGAGGAAGTGAAGTGTTTTAGATATCTGGGAGTGGATCTGTCAGCGGATGGAACCATGGAAGCGGAAGTGGATCATAGGGTGGGGGAGGGGGCGAAAATTTTGGGAGCCTTGAAAAATGTGTGGAAGTCGAGAACATTATCTCGGAAAGCAAAAATGGGTATGTTTGAAGGAATAGTGGTTCCAACAATGCTGTATGGTTGCGAGGCGTGGGCTATGGATAGAGTTGTGCGCAGGAGGATGGATGTGCTGGAAATGAGATGTTTGAGGACAATGTGTGGTGTGAGGTGGTTTGATCGAGTAAGTAACGTAAGGGTAAGAGAGATGTGTGGAAATAAAAAGAGCGTGGTTGAGAGAGCAGAAGAGGGTGTTTTGAAATGGTTTGGGCACATGGAGAGAATGAGTGAGGAAAGATTGACCAAGAGGATATATGTGTCGGAGGTGGAGGGAACGAGGAGAAGAGGGAGACCAAATTGGAGGTGGAAAGATGGAGTGAAAAAGATTTTGTGTGATCGGGGCCTGAACATGCAGGAGGGTGAAAGGAGGGCAAGGAATAGAGTGAAATGGAGCGATGTGGTATACAGGGGTTGACGTGCTGTCAGTGGATTGAATCAAGGCATGTGAAGCGTCTGGGGTAAACCATGGAAAGCTGTGTAGGTATGTATATTTGCGTGTGTGGACGTGTGTATGTACATGTGTATGGGGGGGGGGGGGTTGGGCCATTTCTTTCGTCTGTTTCCTTGCGCTACCTCGCAAACGCGGGAGACAGCGACAAAGTATAAAAAAAAAAAAAAAAAATATATATATATATATATATATATATATATATATATATATATATATATATATATATATATATATATTAGCATGCCCTGAAAGACAACGTATATAGAAACAGTTCACAACTAGGCGCCAAAGATTTGAACCCGGGACCACGTGGTGTAGCGAGCTTATAGTCAGGTCACGTGATGTGTGACCGAATGATGTTACCGGTAGTCGAAAACTATCTAAACTTTACTTATCGTAAATAGTTCACTCGTTACGTATCTAATCACTGATTTACAATAATTCTAATCAGTTCCCTTATCACGTAAACTACTAATCCTTTCTTCTGCCAGTGGCCATAAGATGGGTGCAGGAGTGCACAATAAATTCGCCACCTTTACGGTACAAATCAATATGGTGCATGATGGAAGGGTCGCACTGACTGACCAACCATTTCGCTCAAGGCGTTAACACTAATTCTAGATTCGCACCTACCTACCGATATCTCTCAAGTCTACGTCATCTACGCCTGTAAAAAGTACGTGTCACTGTTAAAATAAAGACGACTTACGTTACAGAAGATCGTACAATAATAAGCGTGGTTACTTTTTCAACCATCTTGATTATCAGTGCGAAAACGATCCGTTCAGCTGAGGTTGATGTGTTGGGTACTTTCTGTCACGCAGATAACGGTGGTTCTCACACACACACAAAGCGAGACACGAGCTTCTCACAAAGAGCGAGATAGTGGCTGGCCAGACTGGAGCGGCGACCTAGATCGTGCAGCCACAAGAGATGGGTCGTCTGTTTCTACCGTGGCGTGAGAGTCTGGCAGGCCAAGGACAGGGCCGCTGGCTCCTGCCTCCCGCTCAAGGCTACACGAACCAAAACAGAATCCAACGCGCACCAGAAACACGAACAACTGAGGAACGGTTCATCATAGCACGACCGTGTTTGCTTATTGCGGGTGGTAAGGGTGTTTCTACGTACCTACAGAACGAAAGACAGTGTATATGGAATATATATATATATATATATATATATATATATATATATATATATATATATATATATATATATATATATATATTTTATCCCTGGGGATAGGGGATTAAGAATACTTCCCACGTATTCCCTGCGTGTCGTAGAAGGCGACTAAAAGGGGAGGGAGCGGGGGGCTGGAAATCCTCCCCTCTCGTTTTTTTTAATTTTCCAAAAGAAGGAACAGAGGGGGCCAGGTGAGGATATTCCAAAAAAGGCCCAGTCCTCTGTTCTTAACGCTACCTCGCTGACGCGGGAAATGGCGAATAGTTTAAAAGAAAATGATATATATATATATATATATATATATATATATATATATATATATATATATATATATATATATATATATATATATATATATATTATCGATCTTAACAAGCAATGATTGATTACTATACAGCCACAACAGTCGGTATACTGTTCTCCAACAATAACTTGTTTAAAAGGCAATACAGCAGCTTGGTGCAGCAACTGCTCTTAGATGGGATAACACACTAACATGTCTTTAAATTTCTTCTTTTTATTCTGAGCGTCAGACAGGGATACTTACCTCAATACATGCTGACAATGAAGAGCGTTCCTGCAATCATGAGGAGGTGGTTGTAATACACAAGAACTCGTTTGGTATCAAGACTTAAGACAGCGGAGGGACTGACCACGTTCGGGACATAAACATCAACAAACACAAAACAACAACAAATCTACGTGTAAGAGACAGACATTGAAACTATGGGTTAATATGTGTAGTACTGTTAGAAATCGGAACGTGGAACACTACAGTAATTCATAATGATCAAACAAACTTGGCAAAACCACATGCAGTAGCATCATACTTTCTCCTCGCCTGTCTCATCCAGTGAGATCTTCCTGTGTCACTTGATGGCCACCCTCTGGACCATGTACGACCCTCCTCCACCCACTCTGCCATCTTAAAGCTCCATCGCCGCGGACGCGTGCGGCCTATCCTGCTATCCTGTTCCATGGACAGCGTCATAACTGTTGTATCAAAATTGCCTGGTTCGAACCCTTTTCCCGCTAGTGCCACTATCCCGCGAAGCCTCGTCTCACTGACGGGGGGGGGGGGGGGGGGGGGGACTTGGATCACTGTTCCGCGAACCCTTGAACCACTGTCATATGAAGCTTACATAATCTTCCAGAAAAGTGGATTCCAGACAAAAGCGCACGCTTCACAATCGACCAGATTTCCCGATGACGAGAAGAGGAAGCGCATGATTCACGGAGGTTCCCTGCGGCCCACATGACCAATATACAACACGAGTGTTCCAGAGACGCAGTCTCAGAGTGACATGAAACCAAGGGGTAGCCACAACTACCCCAAAAAATTAAAGGAGAAGCACGTGATAGAGGTTTCCTCTGACCCAGAAAGCTGAGATTCTGCTCGAGGCCGCGATGGTCAGCCACAGTGTGTGGCAAACACTCCAGCCTCGTTGGTCACTCCTCACTGGTGACCTAAACGAAAACAAAGCCTCAAGGATGGATGTTATGGCCAGACTGGAGGATATCTATCCGTCTATCTGTATTTTTTCTTATCTATATCAACCCCGGAACAATTTCTATGAGTCCTGGTGTTACCCAGGTCATTTGTAATGGCTCTTGTAGCCCAAGGCTGCGCTACTTCCAGCAGCAGGGAAATGTAGTCTCCAATGGAATGGGACGTTGTTTAACGAGACTGCACTCCTAATGGCACAGACTGGCCGCTTTCGCTCACATCCTTTCTCTAGCTGTCATGTCCAAGACAACGAAGCCACAGCTCGCTATCCACAACCAGGCCACACGGAGCTTTCTGTGGTTTCCCATGGCCGCTTCACATGCCCTGGTTCAGTCCACTGACAACTCGTCGACCCCTGTGTACCACATCCCTTCAGTTCACTCCATCCAGTGCACGCTTTTCTCCCTCCTCCATGTTCAAGTCTCGACCACTCAATTTCTTTTTTCTCTTCATCCAACCACCTCCAGTTTCGTGCATCCCTTCTCGCTTTCACCTCCATGTCAGACACTTTGTCAACCTCTTCTCACTTATGTTCAGACCTTTTCAGCACACTCTTCTGCCCTCTCAATCAAGTCATGTAACCACATATTTCTCTTACCCTTTCATTATTTATTAGATCAAACCACCTCACACCACATATTATCGTCAAACATTTCATTTCCAACACATCCACCCTCCTCCGCACATCCTCATCTATAGCCCATGCCTCGCATCATTAAAGGATCTTTGGGACTACTATACCTTTAAACATTCTCATTTTCGCCCTCCAATATAATGACCTCTCTTTCCCCACATACCTCAATGCTCCCAGAACCTTTGCCCCCTTCCCCACCCTATGACTCACTTCCGCTTTCGTTCCATTGGCTGTCATGTCCACGTCCAATATCTAAAGCATCTCGCTTCAACGTACCAAATTAACGAGCTACAACGGAATCAAACAATACATTTATGTGATAGTTTACCGTAAAAGTTGAAAAGCGCACGTAAGTAGTATCTCCACAGGCATGACTTGAAAGAACTGGGATCGAACTGGGAAGAACTGGGATAGAACTGGGTAGAGGTATATAGTTCTGGGTAGAAACAAGTAAATCGTTCTGCCGCCAGTCAGTAAAAATATTTGACTGTCTCTAACAACATAAACAATCTCTCTGACGCTCATGATCTCATCCAGTCTTGTCTTCAAAGACATGAGAGGAACTGAGACTTTCGTCTTTGGGATGATATGCAGAAGGATGCAACAGGGATTGGACCACATACACAAGATCTGTGTCCAGGAACATTGCAACGGTCACAGTATCTACAAGGACAATATAATCTTCCCCTTCGTAGACATGCACTTCACAGGGTCAAACTATCCCAACTTCCTAAGTAACTTTGTTGACGCTTTTAAAATTATTTCATTTCCAAAATTTCCAAAACGGTGTCCAATACCAAGCTTCGAGATTTAATATTTAAGACAATGAATTCTTTTTTCTTCCATCATCATATAAATGTCTTTCTTTTTCGTTTTCTGTAATAAAAAACAAAATAAATAGTTATAAATGAAGTCACATAGTCACTGAGGGGATGTGCAAAGCTAATTATAAAAAGGCTTTAACACTTCCTGAAACATTTACCTGTCCAATGACAGATTTTAAAGCGTCTGCTGCTCACACGATGAGCACTGGGATGCATAATAAATTCGCTGCTGTCAGCCGCCACAAATCAATCTAATCAATGCCAATCTCTTCCTGAAGTGAACTTACAATCGTCAAACTGATTTTCGAAACTTCTGGTAACCGCTTCCCAATGAAATGAGGCCATTAATATGTCTACACCGTAAGCATTTCTCATATATATATGTATATATATATATATATATATATATATATATATATATATATATATATATATATATATATATATATATATATATATATTCATACAACTATTCTAGATTATTTTTCATCCTTCGATAAATCATGATGAAGGCATCTGTCAAACCTGATACAAACTTCAACTCAAAATGTGCAACTTCTCTCACGGCACTGAGTGATGGACGTTCCTGTAAACGCACACTTCTAACCAACATAAACCCTTGAGCACGGAGGGCAGGCTCAGCAACGCCCGAGGGTCGTACTGTAGTGCTAAAGAGGTTTAAGGATGATGACTCTGGCGTCCAGTAGTCACGCCTGCACCTGACGCAGAGGTAGTGTACGTGCTCCTGCAGCCTCCTGCACCTGACGCAGAGGTAGTGTACGTGCTCCTGCACCTGACGCAGAGGTAGTGTACGTGCTCCTGCAGCCTCCTGCACCTGACGCAGAGGTAGTGTACGTGCTCCTGCACCTGACGCAGAGGTAGTGTACGTGCTCCTGCAGCCTCCTGCACCTGACGCAGAGGTAGTGTACGTGCTCCTGCACCTGACGCAGAGGTAGTGTACGTGCTCCTGCAGCCTCCTGCACCTGACGCAGAGGTATTGTACGTGCTCCTGCACCTTACGCAGAGGTAGTGTACGTGCTCCTGTAGCCTCCTGCACCTGACGCAGAGGCAGTGTACGTGCTCCTGCACCTGACGCAGAGGTAGTGTACGTGCTCCTGCACCTGACGCAGAGGTAGTGTACGTGCTCCTGCAACCTCTTGCACCTGACGCAGAGGTACGTGCTGTTCCAGTCCCCTGCACCTGACGCAGAGGTACGTGCTGTTCCTTTAGCTGACCCCAGTCTCGTGTATTTCATTCCCCTAAGAAATGCGTTATTTGTATGTGTGATTGTTCCCGTGCTTGCAAGTCAGCCTCTGCAATGATCTTTGCTCTTTGCTCAATTAACTCACTGCTCAGAATATCAAGGTCATGTTTAAACGTATGTTCCCTGTCGTAGAACCGTCATAATAAAACACTGCATATCATTACACTGGTAACAGTTAACGATAATACTAATATTACATATTCTTTTTTCACATTTGTTGACCAGACAGTGTGTGACTGGCGAACATGACTCAGCACGTTTAGTTACAGAGGGAGTGTTCTGTGTCCCACGTATGTAATGCCAGAGTACGTACTTATGGACTGGAATCCACTAAAATAAAAATGGACTCAGAACCAAATTTATAGCAAAAAAAAAAAAAAAAAAAGATAGTCGTAAAACAATCTTGGGGCAGGAAAGCTGTAAACAAGGGAACATCAAGACAGCAACACCATCAGTATAGCCTGGACAACCTAACCGGTCAGTGAGGCGGACCATCGCTGGCTTGGTGGGTGGGTGTGTGTGGGTCAGTGTGTGTGGGATGGAGAAAGACACGGAGGAGGAGAAGGAAGCAGACTGGGTGATGACGCTGCACGTCAGTCAGTCTCTCTCTCTCTCTCTCTCTCTCTCTCTCTCTCTCTCTCTCTCTCTCTCTCTCTCTCTCTCTCTCTCTCTCAGGCGGATATCTCTTATACGCATTTCAGATCCGTGAAAGTATTTATGCTGGATATGTTATCGAAATCATCAACAATTACACTAAGCTAGAAAAAAAATCCTTGAAACATATATACATCTTTTTTTTAATATGAGTTTCAGGATATATATATATATATATATATATATATATATATATATATATATATATATATATATATATTTTTTTTTTTTTTTTTTTTTTAAATTTTTCCAAAAGAAGGAACAGAGGGGGCCAGGTGAGGATATTCCAAAAAAGGCCCAGTCCTCTGTTCTTAACGCTACCTCGCTAATGCGGGAAATGGCAAATAGTTTAAAAAAAGAAAGAAAAGATATATATATATATATATATATATATATATATATATATATATATATATATATACATATATATATATATACATATATATATATATATATATATATATATATATATATATATATATATATATATATATATATATACATATATACATATATATATATATATATATATATATATATATATATATATATATATATATATATATATATATGTGTGTGTGTGTGTATATATGTGTGTGTATAAAATACTCCAATTTCTGATTAGGTAGTTACTTATCATCATGCCCAGGCGTTCTATAGCTGTTCTCAAAGTGAATCAGAGGATAATTCCAGTACAGTATATATATATGTCAACAGACCAACCAGGCTGCAAAGCATACTATGAACACACACGTTTCGCACCAGATAGCCAGCCTAACCGACTCGACCCTCACCAGGCACCTTAGACTCAGCAAACGATAAATGCGTCATTTTCATATATTCTACACTAGAAAAAGTCAATAAGTATAAGTACCATAAGTGCCGATTTCGGCTGTCTTGTCTCATCTACTACCAAGCGAGTACCTTTAAACCATCTGAGGAATTGTGAAAACAGACACGATAGACTAGAATTATTTCTCCTACCCACAACCTGTGTAGGTGGTACTCTAATACTAGGGACACATTAAATTACATGGATCGGGTGTGGAGTGAGATATCGTGCAGTACATTAACCTCATCTGTGAGTGACTTAAGGGTTTAACTGTCTCATTATATATCTTTTAAGTGGGAAGCAATGAATAAGCAGGAAATCTAATCTGTTCTGATCTGGATCTATCATATTAACCACAGGCAATATCAGCACCTTGCTGACTTACCCTCCCGAGCTGGGTGTGTTCAATGAGGTCAGTGAACACAGGATGAAGGGGGGTCTCAATAAACCTTTCACTCCTTTAATTCTCTCACAGCAAATCAGATTGCATATGATTCATTTAGACATGCATGCAACTCAGTCCACATTCGTTTTACCCTGCGGACTCGTGAAAACATCAGTCCTGGAGAGTTGATGATAAAAAAAAGAAAAAAATATCAACACCGAGTGCAAAGTCTGCGGTATCAAGACGCCGAAGCGTCGCAAAACACTCGTGACTGAAATGAGGCAATGTATTCTTCCAAGCCTGTCACAATATCGCAGCCTGGTTCACTATGGGTGGATCCACCACGTCCCTCAACGCAACTGCTTTTTCTATGTGATTAGAATCCATTGTACGAGAGAGAGAGAGAGAGAGAGAGAGAGAGAGAGAGAGAGAGAGAGAGAGAGAGAGAGAGAGAGAGAGAGAGATGAAATTAGAATAACAAATCCACAGAAGGAATAAATCTATAAGATCAAGAAACGTCAGCGAACTCGTTTGTAGATCAACTTTTTTTTTTTCCAGGAAAAACAACGCGGGAAACTGGAGAGGCGCCAGCACAAGGAAGCCGCCACCACCACACACCACAACAGTGATAATGATGTATGTTTATACACTGGTCAAACTCCAACACTGGTAGGAAGGGTGATGACAGAGGCAGATCTCTGTAAATGCAAGTGAAAGGGGTCACTTTCACAGCTTATCACACTTAAAGAATTCCCCAGCTTTAACATACAATATGAGGAGCGTATTCCCACCTCGCACGATGCACGGTATCACCATCAAAGCTTAGCTTCGATCTTGTTTATAGATCTAATAAAAACTTCTTAAATCGCTTCACTGTTATTTACTGCTAAATGACACCTGTAATCTCTTCATTGCACTTCATTTTTAAATCACAGTAATTTTGATGAACATAAGTTTACCTCACTGTTGTATGCTGTTGAATGAAGACTTTAAATCACTCCCCTCAGTATACCAAGGCTACCTTCGTCCTGGACAATAAAGGCAATAAGAACGTGTATAAAATACCTTTAAATTCAGATTTCAAAATTTTTTATGCTCAACTGGTTGTCATAACTCAACGATGACAACCCTAACCGACCCTTACAGTCGATGGCCTTAGAGCTCAAATACCCGAGAGCAAGTTACAACTCTTCACCTGAAAAAATATATATACATCTTTGACGTATGTTCCATGTTTGGCTTAATGACATCAAGCAGTTTCTGGTCATCAGATATAAAGTGCACACTGTACACGTATCGCCGCCCGACTGCCCACCAACCATGCACCCTAGCCTGGGGTGACAAAGCTGGGCAGGTTTGCCCCGGCAAGGCCCCTCGTGTCTTGCTTGGCAGAGACCTCAAGGTCAAAGGCGTCCGTACTCCCTCGTTACATTAACCGCCTTCTACTGGCAAGAACCTGAGGAAGTGTACTGATAGATACCACATGTTCTAACTTATAAATGCATCAGTAAATTAAACGATAACATATAACGCCCAATGGCTACCCATATTACTGTTCTGCCAACCAGTACAACGGTAAATGTGCCATAGATGCTGAGAATTCTCTTGCTTGAATTATGCGAGATAATGCGTTAACTAATAATAATTCTCTAATTAACTCGAGAGGAAAAGTGAGAAACACAAAACCTGTAAATCGTCTTCGAATGTTCGTGTGTGTGTGAGACCAGCAGCATAGTACTTGGCTCAGGTGTAAACAAACGGGTCCAAGGTGGTGGTGCCAGAGGTACGATGACATTTGTCCACCGGCATTGACATGCACTACACATTACTGCGATAGATTGTGTGAACAAGATGAATTCAAAGATCCCTCATCCATCCTCTTACACTCTTGTGTGTAGTTTTTCGTTTATTCAGTTGATAATGTTGTTGCGAACCGTGAAAAGCACATTACATAAAGGCATAATTCATGATGATTATTGCAGACACCGCAAAGCGAACAATCCTGCAACTAGCTCCGTGGTCGACTTAAATCTAGGGTGACTTGTGTGCTAATGTTCTCCGCCGTGTAACACAGGAGGTGAGAACATCACAGTCAACCTTGAACCATCACTACCGCTGCATTAATCACCCGGGTTCTCAAACGATTACTCGATCATTTTCCTACAAGGGCTACACACGTATGTACAGCGAGCGTCGGAAGGTTAGAATTATGTTGAACACCTCAAAAAAAGTGCTCAAGATTTTTCGATTGGCGGCTGTAAGTTGCTGTCGACAGCCTTAATGACCCTGGCCCTAGATAAGCTTAAATCCTAACTGACCAATCAATGTCTTCCACTACGCATCATGTCTTTTTTAAGGTTCCAACCTCGGAATAAAAGTCTTCTTCACGGAGAAGAGGACTTAATGAAACGTATATACCAGGCTTCTGTTACATTCATTATGGATTCGTTCAAGAGTTTGTGGGTTTTATATAAACTCCTGTTTCCACTCTTCCCTTCCCTTTTATACCAATGGAATACGAGACAAAACAGCTGCAGCCCGAAGCCATATACCCAATCTAGTGATAGGCTTCTGTCCACCGATATGAGAGAGACAGAGGGAGGCAGGTGATATACAGAAAATGGTCTTTGTTACAGCATACCACACAACACAACACACTGCCTGGGGTCAGCATATTTCCCAGTCTATTTCATCGACGGGTGGGACAACCCGAGATATACACACTAAACAAGAGTGTATGCTTAATACCCACTGAACCCAAATTAATTCTTCGAATTTAGATATTAACTAGCACTCTTACTTTCCGCAGTTAATTATCCATTAACAGTAAACTTTAGAATAATTTTCTTTGTGATAAAGAAAACGTTGTTAGCAGCCGTGTGGGTTGCTGAACTTCCGCCAGGTAACAATTAGGCATCAGACCAGCCTCTCTCTGCCTTCTTCGGCACATCTTGACTGGCAGAGGGCAACTCTAGCGCAGTGTTTGCAGAGACTCCTTCTCAATTTTCCTACCATCTATTTCTACCTAATGTGTCTACCAATTGATCCAACCTACTACTACTACCTAATGCTCCCAACTCATGTTCAACCTCCTACTTCTACCTGGTGTTTCTACTTAATGCTCCTGTCTACTGTTCCTACCAACTACTTCTATCTATTGTTCCTACTATTATGCCAAGTGGCAGGGCGAGCACATAATGCTCATCGCAGGAAAATCTACAGTTACGAAGAATGAGTTGTGTGAGTTACGTGTTGTCAAGTATTTGGTGTGAGGAGGAGGTTTCGTATGTTTATGGACAGAATGCCATCAAATCATGGGTGGGTTTCCTGGGTCGCATATATTGTCCACAATGAAAATGTAAGTCATTTGAAGAGGGTTTTCCTCACTCCTCAAAAACCAGTGTTGAGTGAAATGGAAATTATCTGATTCTATACCTAACCTGAGAGTAAATATTTGGAACCTGAGAAGTTATTGACATTATATGTAGCTATTAGCTGAAATTGGAGGAAGTGAAGTGTTTTAGATATCTGGGAGTGGATCTGTCAGCGGATGGAACCATGGAAGCGGAAGTGGATCATAGGGTGGGGGAGGGGGCGAAAATTTTGGGAGCCTTGAAAAATGTGTGGAAGTCGAGAACATTATCTCGGAAAGCAAAAATGGGTATGTTTGAAGGAATAGTGGTTCCAACAATGTTGTATGGTTGCGAGGCGTGGGCTATGGATAGAGTTGTGCGCAGGAGGATGGATGTGCTGGAAATGAGATGTTTGAGGACAATGTGTGGTGTGAGGTGGTTTGATCGAGTAAGTAACGTAAGGGTAAGAGAGATGTGTGGAAATAAAAAGAGCGTGGTTGAGAGAGGAGAAGAGGGTGTTTTGAAATGGTTTGGGCACATGGAGAGAATGAGTGAGGAAAGATTGACCAAGAGGATATATGTGTCGGAGGTGGAGGGAACGAGGAGAAGAGGGAGACCAAATTGGAGGTGGAAAGATGGAGTGAAAAAGATTTTGTGTGATCGGGGCCTGAACATGCAGGAGGGTGAAAGGAGGGCAAGGAATAGAGTGAATTGGAGCGATGTGGTATACAGGGTTTGACGTGCTGTCAGTGGATTGAATCAAGGCATGTGAAGCGTCTGGGGTAAACCATGGAAAGCTGTGTAGGTATGTATATTTGCGTGTGTGGACGTGTGTATGTACATGTGTATGGGGGGGGGGGGGGGCCATTTCTTTCGTCTGCTTCCTTGCGCTACCTCGCAAACGCGGGAGACAGCGACAAAGTATAAAAAAAAAAAAAAAAAAAAAAATTAGCTGAAATATGACTGAAGTGCTTCTCCTGTCTACTTCTATCGTCTCCAAATTAGAAAACCTTTATGGACATTAAATATTAACATGTGGAATGATTCTTGAACAAAACTATATATCCAAAGGCAGGTACTCTACATAATTGTATATACTGATATTGGCTGATTTAACATAAAGCTTTTACACAGATGACAATATATTTTCTGACCGAGTAACTTTAGTGGTAAATCAACCATCTTGATTATATTATAGATCATTTGATTATACTATACATAATTTTGAATATATTATAGATTATCTTCTCAAAAACCGGTACCAAAATGCACTTAAATTTCAGATGAGTTGAATATATGACGTTTTCTTTAACTTCCCTGAACCTGCCACAAAGAACCCTCATTTGTATGTAAAAATTACTTATAAGTACCTACTGAGTGTACGAGGAGGGAGGTTTACACTCGTGGGACCCACCTCTTGATCATTTTCTATCATACTTTTTATATCACTGTAGACTATCTGCATTTTATATCACTGTACACCATCTGCATTTACCATGTCTTGGGTCATTTCATTCCATTTTTCCACCATCTAAAATCTATTGTTAAATAATTTTTTCACATTTTTTTTTTTTGTCGTGTCCTCTGGTTGTTTGATCCTAACTTCTCTCGAAGAACTATTCACTGTCTACGTCATCAATTTGTTTGAAAAACTTGGAATGCTGTGATCAAGTCATCCCTCACTCACCTCTCTTCCAAGATAGAAAAATTTAAGGCTTCTAACCTGTACCCTTATGGATCTACTCCCTTAAGTCTGGGACCAAATTTTGTTGCTCTTCTCTAGACTTTCCCTGTTAGCTCTTTGTGCTTCTTAAGATACGAGGATCCAACTTGAGAGGCATATTGTACATCGCTTTATGTAAGATGTGAACAGTTTGTTGAGTATTTCCTCATCCATGTAATTACACACAGTTGGTCACCTTAACTGTCCTCCTAAGATGAGACTCCCGCGATGGGTTGAGGATGAGGTCGGCTTCCCTTAGTCCTTCTCAAACACAGATTCCTGCGGCGTGTCTCCCGCCAGATGATGTTTATATCGAGTCCTTCCTTAACTGTGCAGGGGGAGCCTGGCTCTCGTGGAGGGCCGGATGGGATAAAACAAGCCCAACACCCCCCTAGGCCCAGTGCTTAGGTCCCTCACCACCGGCGGATCGCCCTAGAGCACAGGGCCCGCACCTCCAGAGTTGTAGGCAGGTTTAATCTCAAATAACAACAGCAACTTAATTGTGACCCGCCCTAATTACTTTACGTCTGCTCGCCTTGAATCTCACCAGCCACGTACCAGGCCGAATTTGGGGTCTGTCAGGGACCCTTGTTGGTTGATGCAACCCTACTCGCTCTCCACTTTCCATGTGACCTTTGCATCATCTGCAAACATATTCAGGGTGGAGGCCGTACCTTTATGACAAGTCATTACACATGGATCAAGAAGAGTAATGGTTTGTGTGTGTGTGTGTGTGTGTGTGTGTGTGTGTGTGTGTGTGTGTGTCTACCTATTTGTACTGTATGAGGAGAGAGTTTTTAAGATATTCTTGCATAATAACATGTTATATCCTCTGGTTGCTCTATCCCAACACCTCCCGATGAATAGTCCACTGTCCACGTCACCGATCTGCTTTAAACACTCAAAAGATGTGATCAGATCACCCCTCACTCTTCTCTTTTCCAAGGGGGAGGGTGGGGGGATAATCAAAGCTTTTAGCCTGCAACTCAGCTCTCTTAGATATGATAACTGTTTCAATTAGCTCTTTGCACTTCTTTGGAGGCAGTGAACAGATCTGAGAAGGATGTTGTAGCTGTTAGAGTTCCTGACCGTGTCGCAGTCACGGGCCACCCAGGGTCGAGCTCATAGGTTCTGGTTACGGCAGTCGGTCCGCAGTCAACCCAGCTGTTCATCCACCCCTAGGGGTTGGTCGATAAAATAGGTACCTGTCTCAGACTAGGGTATATATATATATATATATATATATATATATATATATATATATATATATATATATATATATATATATATAACGTTAATGGGATGGCCTTGATTAGGGCCTCAGCTGCCCGTGCCGTCTCAGTTAACACACACATACACACACACACACACACACACACACACACACATATATATATATATATATATATATATATATATATATATATATATATATATATATATATATATTATCCCTGGGGATAGGGGATTAAGAATACATCCCACGTATTCCCTGCGTGTCGTAGAAGGCGACTAAAAGGGGAGGGAGCGGGGGGCTGGAAATCCTCCCCTCTCTCTTTTTTTTTTTTTTTTTTCCAAAAGAAGGAACAGAGGGGGCCAGGTGAGGATATTCCAAAAAAGGCCCAGTCCTCTGTTCTTAACGCTACCTCGCTAACGCGGGAAATGGCGAATAGTATGAAAAAAAAAAAAAAATATATATATATATATATATATATATATATATATATATATATATATATATATATACCTCGCAAACGCGGGAGACGGCGACAAAGTATAAAAAAAAAAAAAAAAAAAAAAAAAAAAAAAAAAAAAAAATATATATATATATATATATATATATATATATATATATATATATATATATATATATATATAATTGAACGTTATTCTGATATCTACCAGTAGACAACTTGTCTTCTTGACTATTCTCTTATTGTTTGACTCTGATGACATATTAGGGATGATGTTGACTCCAAAGTCCTTCTCACACACACACACACACACACACACACACACACACACACACACACACACACACACACACACACGATCTTGAAGCTTATTTCCTGCAAGATAATAATCATACTGAAGCCTTCTTTCACTCTAGCTCATTCTCACTACCTACCATTTACTCGAACTAAATTTCACGAACCGTATACCAGACCAACTTTGAAGTCTGTTTAGGTTCCCTTGTGAGCTGATGTAATTCTGCTCGCTTTTCACTTCCCTCATAATGACCTTGGCATCATCTGCAAACATATTCAGGTGGGAGTAATTTACAAGGAACATGAAGAGTGATGGCACCAGAACAGAACTCTGTGGCACTCCGCTGGTCACCTCGACCCACTTGCAGAAGGCTTCACTGACGTGTGTGTGTGTTTTACAGAATTCTAATCATATCTTGTTTTTTTCTTGGTCTCTAAAATTTGGTTACAGTCTCTGGCATTTCCCACCAAACTGTGCGTGGTGTCGAGCCAGCTAATTGCTTCCAGTGTAACATTCATTTTTTTCAAAGACAAAGAATTCTGCGGTTATGTCATGCTGGAGAAATATGCAGTATACACATGCAACTCAACACGAACAACTTTAAAAAAAAAAAATCACTCTCTCCTCGAATATAAATTACAATACAAATTGAAAAAAATTTGTGTATAACAATAAAAGCGTCGTTTTACCTCCAGACAAGAATGCACTTGAGTGTCTTGACATCATCTATTAAATAGAGGAACATTTGGCTTCAGCCACGTACCAACACGGAGGCTGGACGTCTACCTACAGTTTACCTCCTCACCTGCATATCCGTACGTAAGATTCTTAAAGTTCAGTGAGGGTAAATGTCTCACAACACTGAACATTTCGGCAACAATCCTGTCTGGACTCTTCCACTGGCCATAAGAATTAACAATTCCTCTAACTAGTTTGGCTATGTCAACACACCACTACATATATTTGGCCACCCCCTTTTTTCCCCCCTTACATCTTACTTGTGTGTGTGTGTGTGTGTGTGTGTGTGTGTGTGTGTGTGTGTGTGTGTGTGTGTGTGTGTGTGTGTCATAGCTAAGAGATCTGTGACCTTTGGTTTTGCGAAGCTGACAGGAAGTGTTCGCTGACTGCTACTATCGACATACGAAATATCGATATAGCTCACTATCAGTTTATAATCTAGAATCTTGTGATATATAACGAAAAAAAGATTCTCTGAAAAGCCTAGACTATATCGTCACATCCATTTTCATAATAAATAGACAAAACAAAATATCTTCTGCCATTTTTCACATCTTCTTGACGGTATTTACTATCACTGTCCAGTGGCATTTCCCACCAGCGTATTTTCGGGCCTCCACTAAATATTTGTGATGATACTCCACCTCTGAAGCTATGTCTGTGATGATACTCCACCTCTGAAGCTATAGCAGGGAACATTTTTACATAGCTGTGGTTCACATTCAACATCAGAAGAAAATAGCACGGCACACTGCATATGCCTTTGGTCATTCCACAATCAGTTCTGAATGGCCTTAGTTATTATCGATCTCAAATCCTTAGGACGGTACACTAACAACAGTTCTGGTCATAATCACCCTTGTATGACGCGGCACGGAACATTGCCAGTGGCTCTGGTCGTGATGGGCCTCAAAAACGAGAATGTGGCAATGCATTGACAAGACAGGCTTGCAGTGAAGTAAGTCTAAGGGGGGTCCTCTACCTCCACAGCTCGGGCTGGACCCAGACATTGTAATCATCTCTTCTTACAAGCAGCTATTTTATATCTGCTGAGGTTAGGTTCGCCCACATATGGAGTACACTGCTCGCATATTTGGGGGTGGTTCTTCCTCCATCATTATTAATCACAGAGTGCAATCAGAAGCCTTCCAGCTCATTAAATCCCAGGGTATCGCGTCTCTCCGACCATCCCTTCCTGTTCCATCGTGACGTCGCTAAGCTTTCTCTATTCTACAGGTATCATTTCGGCTGTCTGCTAGTGTGTTTCTGCCAAGAAAGCTTGGATCCATCCATGAAACGCCTCTAGTTGCTGCTTCCCACAGTTTTCGTGTTTAGATCTGCCACACGAAGACTGACCGATAAGATACAGTCTCACCTCTAACCGGGAAGCTGTCGAGTTCCCTTCCTTCTCTCCTCTGCCCTTCTTTCCATAACATTTCTACCCTTAAGACTCAGGTCTACAAGCACCTATGGAGCTGTCATTGATTTTTTTTTTTCATTCATTTCCTCATTACTAATTTTGCAAGTTTTGCCTCCGTCATACCATAGAACAAAAGAAAAAAAAACCGCGCTTGCAAGGGCGTTCAGCCGTTGCATCATTATGTTAGTATTCCCAGCAGGTAGCCCGGCAGAGGCTCTGACCTATATACTGTTGATGGTGTGCAGCATACAGCCTCACAGCAGGCCGCGAGGTGGGGCGAATCCTCGAGCGGCTCCGTGACCTACGACGTGAGACCTCGCCACCATCACGGTTAGTTCCTGGCGCCGTCTGCCGCTGCTGCTGCTGCTGCTGCTTCCTTCCTGAAGCATGGCAGTCCGGTAATGCCTGTGACGATAACGAGAGAGAGAGAGAGAGAGAGAGAGAGAGAGAGAGAGAGAGAGAGAGAGAGAGAGAGAGAGAGAGAGAGAGAGAGAGAGAGAGAGATGGTTCTTTTCACTCTTAGGTCTGGATAAAGCAAAAGATTCAGCGGGAGAGGACGCTGTCCGTCGTGTGTGTGTGTGTGAGAGAGAGCACTTCCCTCGATGCCTAACCCCCCTTAATCCCCTCCATGTTTACAGCAGGAAACGTGTGTGTTATTTCCCACCCTAGAAGGTGTGGTGGTTCCCGCCATACATTCGGTAATAACTTCCGACAGACACGACAGGTATGAAATACCTTATGAAATATTAACTCGGATATACAAAGGTGCGAAATGCTCGCAAGTAAAGGAACATGAACATCTGGGGGGGTCCCAGGCAAGATCTTCAACATCTTGCCATCTACCGTCAGAGACAGCATGGCACGCACGGCAGAGAGGATTAGGAGTGCTGTGGACAAGTACCTACAAAGTGTGCCAGACCAGATAACCGGGGGAGTGAGGGGGTTAATGGGCAGCTGCTTCCAACAGCTTGGTCGACCCGCAGTCTGGGCCCAGCCAGGGCTGTGGGGGTAACACCCCCGGCGACTTCACCAAGTGTTCACTATAAACACACACACACACACACACACACACACACACACACACACACACACACACACACATATTCAAGTCCCTGAGAAGACAGTCAAAACATTTACAAAGATACATCCAGTTTAGACACCACCAGGGAACCAGTCGTCTTTCGTTAGCATTCATCAAATGAGCTGGTCCATTAGAGGCGAAAACCTTGCTTCAAGTCCACGACGGTCATCTTGGCACCTTCGCTGCTGAAGTTCATCATTCGTTTCTCCCCGTCCCCCTCTCTACACCAAGCTCTGTGTTCCCAACCTCTTCCCGTGCATGACCTCGAAATGACCCAGAGGTCTCTTGAAACTTGCATTCCTCCGTATGAAAATTTCCACCAAAAACTACAAAGATGAACATATCTTATGGGAGGACAGGAGAAAGATGCTCAAGATGAGAACAATACGAAGAATAAGAATGTCTACATGAGCGAGGAATATTCCTGTGTCATTCTACTCAGTGATTTGAGTGTGAGAGGCTACAGTGTGTGTGTGTGTGTGTGTGTGTGTGTGGGGGGGGGGGGGAGAGGGGGGGCGCTGCTGTGTGAGGGGTGAGTGTGAGGGACTGCAGTGTGAATGAAAGAGTGCGAGGGTCTGCACTGTGAGGATAACGGAACACGAATTAGCAACGCCACAAGAGATGTCTCTACAAACAAGTTCTTTCCAAGGCCCTTCTTAAAATGTTTACCGAGCGACGAATGCCAAGCAATCTGCCCATCACATTATGCAATGCCTTTCGTAATCGTCTTCATTCAATAGTTTTATGATCCCAATTGAACAACGTATCAAAACACTCGGAACGAAACTTGTTTTACCACCAAGAACAGTAGAGAGACCACTGGCTAGCAACTGTGTATGACGTCGCCTTCTCGTGAGCATATATAAATGAGTTATACAATAACTGAATAAATCAACACTATACAGGATACTCTGCTAATGAAACCATTTACACAAAATACATCATGCGTTTTCTAATACAAGATTCACACATCAACCGCGACCTTTTAACATTGTAAAATAAGAACGAAAATGACACAACCTTGACACTGTTGTCATTCTGCATGTGGAGAAACGGTGAGTGTAAAGGCATCATCATATACACATCTACCAAACCACTCCCACACACCAGTTAACCACCACCGTACACACTACAACTGCCTCCTTTTCCTCCACTACCTCAGACGAGCGTGTTTAGTGGACAGCGATGCTGGAAACTAGCCAGTGTGGGCAGGGTTTGGCAGGGGGCGGGTGGGTGTTGAAGGAGAGGGTAAGGCTGGGCAGGTCTGGGTTAGGCTTGGCTGGGTGGGACAGAGCAGGGCTGGCCTAGCAACGTGGACGCCCGCCCGCCAACACAACAATAGTGTCCTGCTGTCGCCCTGTAACTCCATCGCCCACAGTACACTGACACGCTCCCCCCCAGCCTGAACCCCTCCACCACCCCACCCCATCCCAACCTCAGGCATCGCACGCCTCTCCACACTATGTTCACGTCACGCCTTACCTCCACACCGTGTGCTCTTGCCTATGACCCTGCCCACACTATGCCCTTTGCCCCTTGTAACCTCTGACTCTGTCCAAAGTGTGCCCTCTTACCCCTGCAGTCTCTGCCCTGCCCACACCGTCACTCTCCCTACCACTCACCCCACTGCTACGTCCCCCCGTCCCCTTCCCTCCACTACACCTGTCCCACACTAATCTCTCGTTCCCTTCACTTTCTCCTGAGCCTCCACCGGCTCTTGGTCTTGTCCCCTTCACCAGGTGCTCGTCAGTCCTTAGTCATTTTCCATTTGACCTGACCACGGTCATGCAGTGAAACCTTCTCCCTCTAGCACCCTAAACTCTCTCCCTAGCCTCCCTCACCCTTCCCTAGGCTCCCTCGCCCCTCTCCTCCCTTCTCCTTTCTTAAGAGAGTTAGATGGAAGGGAAGAAGATATTGCACACCGAGAGGAAGAGAGGGGTGAGGTGTAAACGGGTGTATGGTGTAGGTTTTCTGAAGTACACACGTGCTTTGCTGGAAAAGTACTACTGGTGCCTTATTTACATACCCTGAGCAGACACTGATGTGTGTGTGTGTGTGTGTGTGTGTGTGTGTGTGTGTGTGTGTGTGTGTGTGTGTGTGTGTGTGTGTGTAGTGATGTTGCTTCTAAATGGTAAGGATAAGGAAATTAGTGAAGCATAGCTTTTCATTGTCCAGCATCTACGTCTAATGGATGGCTGAAGCCGCTCCCAGTGTTACCACTCCTCTAGCAACCCTTCCTCCCTTATCCTTGGCTTTCCTTACCTCTCCCTCCCCTTTCCCTAGGACCCTCTTACCCTCCCCTTCCCCCCCCAGACCTCCATCACCCCTGCTACTTGTGCCCCCCACCAACCCCCCTTCTCCATGGCCTCTGTTGCCCTCCTCCCCTCAAGGCCTCCGTCAAAACCCTGCCCTCTCTCCGGCCCCCCGTGTGTGTGTGGCTGCTGCCTCAAGCATCTGGAACCAGGAAGCCTTACGTAAGGTCGGGATTTGGTTTATCATCCTATGGGATGACGCAAGAGCTGCCTGACAAGCTGGGCTGATAAGGCTCGTTGCTTGGAGGGTTGCCCGAGACGACTTGGGATGGCGTTGAACGGCTTCAGGCGAGTCCAGATGGGAAAATAATTCTCCTAAATGACAGACCGACCATTGTGTAGTTATCCGAGTATCATCTCACGAAAAACATATATCGCAGAAATATACTCTTGATAGCCTACTGACTAAGTGGTGTTTACTGATACCACCAGCTACAGGAACCGACATGGATGTTTCACAATAATAACTTTTAAGGAGAAGTGAAATTTGTCGAAGTTAACGACAGCTTAAGGGGGAAAAAAGTCTTTGTATATATATATTCTTTAACCCAACCAAGAGAGGCCACAGTATGCTATACCACTGCTAATGCCGGCACCAGCATCTCTCTCGTCTTGAAATCATGAAAACCTGAACAGCTAAAATCTAGGTTCACATTTGCCCCAGATATCTGGGTATGGCTCAGTAGAGGCTGTCACTCCCAGTACCTGCTGTTCCTCTCCCTTATTTGTCGTGTGTGTCTTGGATTCGACGGCACGACCTTTTTGAGCACGACGGCATGACTCGAATACGACCCTTAGGGGCGACGATAGGACCCTTAAGCATGACAGTATGGCCCTTAAACATGACTTAATACCCATGGGCATAATGATCGAGTCTTTAACCTGACCCTTAAGGGACAGGCCTGCACTTGAAAATATGCCCCGGTCGGCACTCAAAAAAGGCACTTCACTCACCTACTGCATTCAGCAGCCGGGTCAACTAAACATGACCTCGCAGGAGAGAGAGAGAGAGAGAGAGAGAGAGAGAGAGAGAGAGAGAGAGAGAGAGAGAGAGAGAGAGAGAGAGAGAGAGAGAGAGAGAGAGAGAGATTCCCTCGGATATAACTACTGGAAGTGACAGTGTGAAATATTAGACTGTCAGCTGCTGGCCGGTCAAGCTTGAGGACAGCTTTCAAAACAAGCTTACGTAAACAGATCTATACCCAGTTTATCTCGACTATAAACAGACTGCCATTAGAAGGATGCTACAATCAACATGAATACATGTTGTTTTATTGTGTATGGAAAATACTGCAAATTACTCTCTTCATAGAAGAAACACAAATATACAAACACTCAGTTTTAGACCATATTCTTTTTAAGTATATCATAGATTCTAGTTCGATAGCCTTTGGCTGTTAAACACTACTGAATCCAACATACATACATACATACATACATACATAAACAATACAGCATAATATACTTCAGTCTAATGACTGGGATAAAAGGTAATAGGAACTAGCCACAGGGAATTAGGGTCTCGGCCAAGACCGAGCGGGTGATGAGTGGCCAGCAAGAGGACACATCTCGCCTCGTGTTTTCGACAGTCGTCGGTGACAGGAAACACCAAGAGCTCTGAGGTCATGATGGCTTTAGTATAACACACGAATCACACCTGGTTCACTGAGGATTAAGAATATTCAGAGACTAAATATATTACAATAGGATGAGTACCATATAAAGATTCATCCACAGATTCAAGCCATCCGGGCTCGTGCCTGTGAAGCGCTACCTCACCCTCTCCCTTAGCCACCGCTCCCCATCTCTCCCTGTCCTCCACACCCTCCCTCACCACAACCACCACACCTTAAACGGCTGGTGATATTGTCCAATGGCATAATCACTCAGCCTGCCATTTTCCCTCTCCAGACCTTCGAAATTGCCAGCACAGCCTTTCCACTGAACGGTAAAATATTTTCTCCGGAAATATTTCACCCGAGCCATTTCCATCCTGCTAAGGAAATGAATGAATTCCTGGCAACTTTGTATGGGGGGGTTAGTCATCGTTAAGTCCGGCGACCTCCTCTCCCTGGCGTGTGGTGGGACGGGATGAATCAGTATTCACCACTGTCATCGAAAAGATATCATAAGACCCCGCCACCTGACCTCTTAGCTGGCATGTCCCACTACTGCCTCTTATCTTACTACCAGATTCAACCATGTAGATCACGGGGGTGACTGTCGAAATAACACGTACGTACAACAACAGAACATCCCTGTGAAGGCCGGGAAAGCGGTGATGAGACTATTGAACGTGTCGAACCGTAACTTGCGGAATGAAAGGGGTAAAGCAGATGCCTATTCATCACCAATTCAAGAAGGTAGATTAACCTCGCAATGCTTCGGTTACTCAGGTAACGATCCCGCAATGAATAACTATTATCATCTAACACCAATGTATGTCATGCCATCTTCATAAAACCATCGTGTAAGACACCGGACACAAAATAAGACACAGTGTACGTGCAAAACATTCCACAACCCTTTATCAAGAAAACAACCCAACACTGGGTAACTACACCCGACCTCAACCCCCATGTGCACCTTTCTAGCCATTATCAGCGGTATATGTTTTTTGCACAACTCTCACTATCCGTGATACTGTGAACCATCATGATCAACGTTATAACATCATCAATATACTGAGGTTTCGTGACGTCATTCATCACCTCCACACACAGCCTTCCATTCTTCGCATTCCCTCTCTCCGCCACACCCGTCCTCCTCATACACACTGTCCGGTACGACATCTGCTGGGCCATCAAGGTACTTGCCCCAGCTTTGCTGATCGAACCTCGGGTGATTTTGGACTCACGCTGTGGCTGGATGGGGGAACGGACTTCAGTGTAACGAATGATATAATAAAGTTTGATATCAGTCAACAACGCAATGATTACCTAAGCTTATCTGTCGTGTCAAGAGCAAAGGTCACTGGCGAATGATTGGATACAACACTCTCTACCGACGACAGCTGAAGGCTTAGTTCACAGTAAAATTGTACCAAGTTTACCCTTAAAAGCAATGATATTGATTGTACCCTGCGTTTTACACGAACCCCGTCTTTAAAAGACACAAATCTAACCTAACCTAACCCAAAATCTGACCTAACCCAAAACCTAACGTAGCTAAGCTTAACGTAACCTAACCTAACCCAAAACCTAACGTAGCTAAGCTTAACGTAACCTAACCTAACCTAACGTAGCTAAGCTTAACGTAACGTAACGTAACCTAACCTAACCCAACGTAGCTAAGCTTAACGTAACGTAACGTAACGTAACCTAACCTAACGTAGCTAAGCTTAACCTAACCTAACCTAACCTAACGTAGCTAAGCTTAACGTAACCTAACCTAACCTAACCTAACCTAACGTAGCTAAGCTTAACGTAACCTAACCTAACCCAAAACCTAACGTAGCTAAGCTTAACGTAACCTAACCTAACCTAACGTAGCTAAGCTTAACGTAACGTAACCTAACCTAACCTAACGTAGCTAAGCTTAACGTAACCTAACCTAACCTAACCTAACCTAACGTAGCTAAGCTTAACGTAACCTAACCTAACCCACAACCTAACGTAGCTAAGCCTAACGTAACCTAACCTAACCTAGCTAAGCCTAACGTAATATAACCTAGCCTAAAATCAAACTCGGAAACCTGGTGAAGAAACTCGCAACTGTGCTTAACGGAAAAATAATATCACTTAATACTTTTAATCCCCGGGCATCAGATGCCACACAGATAAATTCTAACCCAAGAACCTGAAGACAAGTTTAAGCACACTGCAAAAAGTGATTTCACGACACTTAATCATAGATAACAAAGACTCAAGGCAAGGCACAGTATAAATCAATGAACGGAAATCTTTCGGTCACTGATAATACCATATCAGAAATCACTACCGTACAGTTTACTTAAAAGCACAAGTTTCAGCGAACGATGGCATAAAGTTCAGTTTCATAAAGACAATAGATTTGTTTCGACTAAAGATGACTAGAAGCTAAGCATCATCACGCCCACACAGCCTTCCATTCTTCGCATTCCCTCTCTTCAAACGAATGCGAAAAGCTTGTAATCTCGATTTTAATCACTTAACGGACTGACGTTAGGTAATATGCTTGAAGACTCATGAAATACGGCACAAAAGTTGCCTTTTAAGCTAACTTTCAAACTACCACAAAACGATAGTATATAACATAATTTCAGCCGGAGAAAACCTATAGCCTAACCGACAACAACATGAACGGAGCCAAACGTGGTATCTGCCATGATATGGCCACTCAGCATAGTTCATTTATTTCTACTGCAACCTCTTGGTATGACACAGGTTAACGCTCAGCTAAGGGCAGTATGACACCTCAAACTAGCCAACAATAACATGGGTCTCGAGTCTAGTCGAAGACAGCACGCCACATGACCCTCAGTGTCTCTTCCTCCTCCTTACAAAAGACGCTTCGCAAACTGACTGCCTCTTCCGAAACACCTCCAATCACGGACGGAGGGAAATATAGCAGCAACAATCAAGGACGACAGGAAACTCATGCCCAGCCAACCTACGACTGAGGTAGGAAGCCTAACACCAGCCAACCTACGACGGCGGCAGGAAGCGTAACACCAGCCATCCAACGACCTTACGAAGCGTAGTCCCAGCCAACGAACCATGGCATGAAGGTTACCACCAGCTTACGACAGCACGGAGGTTAGAGGCAACACAAGATGAAGCTTACTATCAACCAGACATGGAGCGAAGCTTGGTACACGAGCACAAGCGGGCCGGGAACAGTGTCACAGAGAGCAGGGCAACCTGACCTTTACGCTGCCAACCCCTCATGACTTTCACTCTTTTGTTCGTCATAAAGGCTGGCTGGCTGGCAGGGGTTAGCTTTCTCTCCTGAACGTTCCGGTACGCTACTGCTGGCATCACGGAGTTTGTTTACAAACACAACCAGTCCCACAACTCCCCAGTCTCTTCCTCGGGTTATAATATTTTCTCGGCCTCGGATAAGACGTCACAGTCCCCATGGCTATGGATTTGGGGTGACCTCTCGCAGGTGAACACGTACACTCCTACGTCATCGTGGTCACTACCAGCACCGAGCAATTCTCGTAACTCAAATAGCAAACGTCTTATGGCTGTGTCATCCGAGATGAGGACTCCAGCTCCTTCAGTCTGACTTAACAATGTGGTTTTCACAAGGCATCTCCGGGTTATTTATCACAAGCGTCTAACAACGGAAGGTACAATTGACACTATACAATAAAGTACACTAGAGGAAAAGAAAGGGGATATCATTAGCAACATTACGTGGACGAGGACGTCACACACACACACACACACACACACACACACACACACAGACACACACAGACACACACACATACACACAAAGTAACATGACAGGTAACCACCCACAAGGTATCGGGAGGGTTAATAACGGCGACGCAGTGAGCCAGCTCTACTTCCGTTGCTTGACCCAGGTGCCATTCAGTCTACACACATCCACTCTCTCAATCTCACACATGACACTCGACAATATGTAACTTACACGACCCTGCTTAATATACTGTCGACACGGCTGCCATACGCAGCTCCCGATAATTCACTCACTTCCTTTGCAGGACATAAATTACTGGCTACTGAGGTGGTACAGTTACGAGAAAATATTATATCAATACAACAGCATATACTGTATATGCTATAGGACAAGGAGGTTGTTGGACGCACGACAACTAACCCCCAAACAAATATGCCAATAATTTTTCTATTTCCTTCGCAGGATAGATATCACTGGGTAAATATATTTGGGGGAAAATACGTAGGTGTTGAAAGAGAAAGTAGTGCCGGCATTATCGGAGGTATGACGAGGAAAGTGGCAAGGGTAATTGGTTACAGCAACGAACAATGTCATTCCGCTGTTCTCCCACGAGGGTGAGCAGAAGGCCCAAATCAACAGGTAACTCTAAATTATTCTTCACTCAGTACTAAGTACTAGCCCTGCCTAATGGCTAAATTTCGTCGTAGGTAAAGTTTAAAAGAAGGGGGCCCCCCACAAGTATAAAACCCCATCGCCCTACTATTCACATAGATAATTACACCAGCTTGCAAACACAAAAGCTGCTTACGCACAGGAAAGTAATAGCCCAGCCCAGCCATACAAGCGCACACATGAACAAAACAAATCATCAGCGAGAAGCGTAGTAACGATGACAGATGTTCCTTGTAAGGGAGTATAATATTACTTTGTTTACGTAGGTGTAAGATTGTGTGTTGTGTGTGTGTGTGTGTGTGTGGGGTGTTCTTGCCTGGTAGTGAGGCTAGCGTCTGCGGCCCCTGTGTGTTAGGGTCTTCGCCCCTTGTGTTAGGGTCTGCGATCCTAGTGTTATGGGGTCTGCTGCCCTTGTGTGTGTCAGACTCTGGGACCCTTGTGTGTCAGGGTCTTTGGCCCTGATGTCAAGGACACACCCACCTACGCTTCCACCCTGGTGTCTTGGCACAGCGGTACAGGAGATTGAACCCTGATGGTGGCGGCTGACTATGGCTGACCTTCTTACAAGAGATTTCCCAACCACGTCAGCCATGAGGGAGTGCCCCTGCGGGGGGGGGGGGGGGACTACTACCCCACCAGTTGACGTAGGAGTGTGCGTAGTGACACCGATGATCTGCCTGACACTCGTGGCGGGGTGTGTAGTGCGTCTGTTTCTCTTCCTGACACTTGTGGAGGATCGTGTCGTGTGACTGCTGTTCTGGCTGGCACTTGTGGAGGAATGTGTCATACGTCCGTTGCTCCGGTTGGCAATTATGACTAAGTATGCCATGACGATCACCTGGTTGTTCCAGCACCTGCGATAGCTCTACTTCTGTCCTGTAGAGCTGTTCTGTTCTGTCACACTCTGGTACCGTCTATCATACCCAGATGACTGCTTTAGCCCTGCTCTAGGCCCCTTCCTCTGTTACTCTCAACCAGTCGACAACGAAGGCCTCACAGTATGACAGCAGAACCCCTTGGGAACAGTTACCCATACCTTCAGGTATGGTTCAGAACAAGGCAGGCCAGGCTGTCATGCCATACTTTCCCGGGTAACACAGGGCGACTGTCATCCTTGAACGATAACAGAAGAAATAACACATTTCTGGTTCTCTGTCTCTTTCGCCACAAAGAAGACGTCGCTTTAGAGTTTTCACATACATTTGTCCTGATGTTTCTGGACACATCATTAAACTTCAAGTGGCTTAGTGAGCACTATTAAGTAATACATCCCTGTCTTTGTTATCATCTTAGCGTCATATATCATCTTTTCTTTAACAGATAAAATTGACAGGCAAGAGATCTTTGTTCTACAGAAGTCCTGGGTGGTGGTGGTGGAAGGCAGGGTGGGTGGGTGGGTGGGGAAAGAGCAGCTTGGAGAGTAGCTTGGTAACGAGGCCCACACCATGATGAGGCTTGGTGAGGTTCAGCAGCCCGCATGACGACGGCCCAGCCAGCCCTAGGGGAACACCCTGACCCTCACGAACACGTCCACCCAACACCCAGGTTCTGCCTAACACCACCTGTGACTGTTACTCCGGCCAGGGAGGTTCCCAACAGCGTACCAGCAACGCTGACAATGACCACGGATTTCTAATTCACGTCTACATCAACAAGAATCAATAATAAGTGTTAACCTGTATAGGACGTGGTAAGTGTGAGATAAATCTACAATACACGAAGAAATGTTACTTTGTTTTCGTGCACTGATTTCATAATGTGATTTACCTGCCTCGTCTAGCAGATAAGTAGCGTTTAATGAATTCTGATGAGTGATGTTCCTCCATTAATACCTATGGTTCTGATTTCGTCCGTTCGCTACACCTCAGTGTGTAGCGTCGTCTTTATTTAGCGACAATGATCACTGGCGACGTGATTCTTTTACCTTTATAAAATACACCTCCAGTTTCATTGGTATGACTGCTCTGGATTACTCTTTATCGCACAGTTCAAATCCAACAGTGAGAATTCTGCCCAGGGCCACTTCCACTTATGACAAATTGTCCTCCAGATCCTTCTTCCTGGTGTACTCCCAGCCACACTCGCCCACACACACTCCCCCACGCTAACCGTCTAACTTACTCTCGTTTCCATTCTTAAGCTGGGTAGTTGGCAGAGGAAAATGGAAAGGGTTGAACAAGATACTGGAAGATACGAGAGTTCCAGACAAAGGGAACATCTGCGTGGTGTGGGTTTTTCCTGAGGTGTGTGGATGGTTTGGGAGGTGACGTGTCTCTGATGCCTTATTAATACGATATACCTCGGCAGAGTGGCAGAAAGTTACTGATCCTAGAAAAATACTAGTCATCGGCATTTACTAAAGAAAGCGTATTTTGAAATACCAAGCTTTACATAATTATAAACTCATGAAACATCCATATTTGGAGTAATGTCATCTGACGGTCGAATAATGACTGAACACACGAGGCATCTACGAACAGGTCCATCCAGCCAACGAAAGAATCGTACTAGTAAAACATTCACAAGAAATCCATTAGCAGCTGGCGGTATAACCACCGTATATTGTGTATAAGATATGAACACAACGAGAAGATAAGGTTATCAACACAACCATGAAATACTGTTTACCAGCAGCTAAAGCAAGACTCTGAACTCAACACTTTATCTCTCAACACTACAGCGGCGTCATTCACCACTATGGCATGAATGTTGACTGAAGTAAATCATAAAGTTTATACTTACATGACATATGTAAAGCTACCTGTACAATAATAAATAAGGTCTAAACTTGGTTATTTCAGTGCACTATAAATACCCAGAACACAAAAAAAATGTTTTTTTTTTTTTTATATTACGAATACCCTCATCACTTCCTCGTCCTATGGTATAACAATCACAACCCTTCAGTTAGATTTGTTGATACATCACAACTGCCTTCCTATCAGGCAGCAGATATCTCCTCCTCCAGGCCTGCTGCACTCTATGCTTCACCTCGGGAAGGACCACTTGCAAGAACAGGGCCAAGTGCCGCCCACTCCCTCCTGCGAGTAAGTGGTTACCGCTCCTCAGGGACATGAGGGATGATGGTCCTGTAATGGTCCTGTGGAGGGCTGTCAAGACCTGGGCTGGCACTCGAGGGCATCAGCTCTACCAGTCTGGAACGAGGGGACCAGGCGAACTGGAACTTTAGTTGGTTCAGCTCGCGAGAAATCTTGATATACGTGTGCAGTGGTGATCGGCTGCGGCTTGCAACTGTTGAAGCCGGTACCACATCACACCCGCGCACCCACACACACATACACCTAACATCACTCAGGTTTTCGTCACTCTGGCTTCAGTTATGAGGCAAGGGGGGATGGGGCGCTTAAAAGACAAGCTGCCCGCGCTTGGCTAAGGTCCAACGGATACTTCAACTTTTGTTTCCGTTTATATTTGGTGACAATATGTATCTTTTCCTCTATAGCAAAGGAGAGCGACCCTTACCTCCCTAGACGCCAGGATATTCTTCGAGAACTCCTGAGAGAACTTTATGGTATCTGTTTTGCAGACTTTGGTCGTCCTCAGTCGACGCGAGCTTCGTGCTGACTCTGGTGTCATTACCAAAGGCTAACTATGTACTCGTGTCGTGTGTCGCTATCAAAACACCAGCAACAGCAAAGGCGGTGGACTTCGAAGTTAACTGTAACTCTTTCAGATCTGATTGTCTGAAAATCATAGACACTCCTTTGTAGGCATTTTTGTATGCAATCATTATAAGCTCTATATATGATATCACTGTAGGCTTTTTCTATATATGCAATCATTATAAGCTCTATATATGATATCACTGTAGGCTTTTTTATATATGCAATCATTATAAGCTCTATGTATCATATCACTGTCGGCTTTTTATATATGCAATCATTATAAGCTCCATGTATGATATCACTGTAGGCTTTTTTATATATGCAATCATTATAAGCTCTATGTATGATATCACTGTAGGCTTTTTATGTATGCAATCATTATAAGCTCTATGTATGATATCACTGTAAGCTATTCTTATTATGTTATCAATCCATGATTTCCTTTGTGTCAGGCCAATCGTGTCGTTCATATCATAACGGTCAAACACAAGTGAAAGACAAGATCGTTCATCTCAAAATCTGTGACCATCCCGGACTCTCAATGAGGCTTAATTCCATGTAACCTACAACTCTTTGCTCATAAGAGTCCTCTTAAAACCTCTATGACAAGTGAACCTGGGGTATGTTCGCGTATCTTTGCCCCCCCTTCGTTTTCCCAAACATTTCTAAAGTCCCTTGGGATAACGTCGATATGAAAACTCATTCTCGGACGAAAGGTGAAAGCAATTGCCTTTTTTTTTTTTTTATCATAAGAGAGTTCCAGGAGTCGAGTCCTGGAGCACCGTGGAGGAACACGCTGCTAATGACTTCCTCGAAGTGGGATGAAGTAGAACTGACATCTGACCAGTCTGTCGCTGGGGAAGTACACAGTATTGCCCACCGAGATGATGTCTGTTTGGCTGCCATTTCTTAGACGGTAATCCGTGTATGGATCTTTAATATACACGAGACTATTACTTCATTTTCTCTACACATCAGAAAGGAAGTATATAACCTTCTGCTGCCTTCGACAATCTATTTATCGAGCGCATAAGACATAAAGTGGATGGTCGGATCAAACCTGCCATGGATAAAGAGGCTGAAGAACAAGATTGGGTTTATTGGCACATAAATGCTCAAAAATTGTTAGGTTGTCATAGAACTGAACCTTTTAGAGGCTAACCCAACAAGAGCCGGCATAATACCTTAATATTCACGGTAAGGGAATTGAAAATTTCACACCACATCCATCATTTGTACCGAGAAGATGGGTCTTCCATATGAAAACACGAGCAAAATATCAAATGAACAAAGCCTATCATATACTGTGTGCAAACTGGCGTTTGACGATGACCCTTCGTGACCTTAGCAATCTCTCTCTCTCTCTCTCTTCTTTTTTTTTTTTTTTGCAATGTCGCTCACACAGGATAAGCAAGGTCGCCTCAATAAACAGGATGAAGAGAGCCGCAACAATAAATTAGTCGCTAACTGAGGCAAAAACTTACACACGAGGTTCTGTCTACTTGTTGCACAACTGTTTAAGTGCACTGGATGAGCATTGCGTCTTTTTTTTTATATTCTGTGTCAAATGGTTTCAGTTTTGAGAAGTCTTGACCTCCTGTTGAGCGAGGTGCAGGTGACTGGCGACTGGCAACACATCCCTATCCTATATGGGGGGGTTTTGAGGTTCACTATCCTGACCTACCGTCACCATCCTGACCTGTCGTCACCATCCTGACCTACCGTCACCAGCCTGACCTGCCGTCACCAGCCTGACCTGTCGTCACCAGCCTGACCTACCGTCACCATCCTGACCTGCCGTCACCAGCCTGACCTACCGTCACCATCCTGACCTACCGTCACCATCCTGACCTGTCGTCACCATCCTGACCTACCGTCACCAGCCTGACCTGCCACACACACTTCCAGCAGACCACAGGGTCTGTCTCAGGTACTTCACCTTTGTTATCACCGCTGGTGACCTTGCTCACTCCTCGTCACCCGGGGGACACTATCTACCTGCTCACTATCACCAGTTGTGTCCGATATCACGCCAGGTGTCACCGTCCACAGTGTACACCACCATGACCCTATAATCCACAGTGTACACCACCATAACCCTATCATCCGCAGTGTACACCACCATGACCCTATCATCCACAGTGTACACCACCATGACCCTATCATCCTCATAACCTTACTATCCATGGAGTGAACATTTCAAGACGAACGCATCCACAGCCCAGCCTCCTTCTCAAACCCCTTAAGCTCCCCCATCTCCGTTGGCGGCTCCGTCGCCGCTCTTCCACTGGACACAGTAAACCTACGTGGTATCACCGTAGCATCTAATCTACCAGGGGATACCCACATTACACAAACAAGTCAGACTGACGCGGAACATTCCTCTGTGGAACTCTGATTACACAAAAGGGCTGATTCGTCTTTTGTACAGAGCACTACTTTTACATCTAGGGAGGTTCCAGCTCGACATATGTCCTTGAACTCTTCTTGTTCTAAAGCAGTCCGACTTACCAACTCTCCCAGTCACACCTACAAACTTATGGCACTTGCCGTACACCGTAGAGCATGTCCATTTTTTTCCCCTTTTTTATGGAAATTACTTTCGTATCTGCTCCTGAGAACTGGCTGCTTATGCGCCTCATTTAATAGCTACACCACGTAATATGCGACAAGCCACTGCCTCACATGATCACAGAGCGGCCGTCAGCAACACATGAATAGGCCGTTGTAATATCTGCTTCTTTCTTTACACTACTAAGCTTTAGATCTATCACATTCATGTTTCAATCTTAATAACTATGACTTGCCCCTTCCTTCAGGTCAGGGTTTCCTTACATCTCTTCTCTGTTATGTTGTCTTTAAAGGCTGGTTCGGACGGACAAGTTGTGCGTGACTGAAGCCGCGAAATGTAGGAAACGATAGAGGAGGAAAGCCATGTTCAAAACCTGCAAGGGAAAGTGATGCCTTGCTAAAATGGCAAATTTGGAGTGAGGGACTGAGTACTGATGGCAAATGAAACACAAAGAACAACAACAGTTGTAGGAAACACAACAAAAATATGGATATCAGGGGCCTATTTCAGTCCAATGTAGTGTCGGCAAGTATACAGAACACCAGAGCAACATAACAAGATTTCGAGAAATGAAGGAGTCAGTTTCCTCCAAGATCTACCAGACGAATTGGATTTCAATATTCATGGAATAATGAATGATGTCCTATATGCATGGTCCCGGTAGACCAGCCCCTCGCACAAGGAAAGTTTGGTCACAGACAACAGGTTGATGACACTCCCTACAACTAGATTAAGGTACTATATACGTATGTTGACGTCATGAGTTATATGAGTTAGCTACAAAAGTAGTGTATATATATCTTTCTTTTCTTTTAAACTATTCGCCATTTCCCGCGTTAGCGAGTTAGCGTTTAGAACAGAGGACTGGGCCTTTTTTTGGAATATCCTCACCTAGCCCCCTCTGTTCCTTCTTTTGGAAAATTAAAAAAAAAAAAAAAACGAGAGGGGAGGATTTCCAGCCCCCCGCTCCCTCCCCTTTTAGTCGCCTTCTACGACACGCAGGGAATACGTGGGAAGTATTCTTAATCCCCTATCCCCAGGGATATATATATATATATATATATATATATATATATATATATATATATATATATATATATATATATATATTCCTGCCCCATGAACACCTTCTACGGGATTTCAGCAGCGCTTATGGAGTCATCCAGCCAGCCGTAGGTGAAGAGGTTTGGTGTTAATTTGTGCTTGTTATTGTGGGATAAGTGCAGGAAGAATGAGAGGTCAGTGTTCTGTGTCCACGATGCTGGAAGCTGCACCTTGGGCACCTTGTGTTGAATCGGTAACTGTCATAATGGAGAAATGGGTGGTGTCTAGAGTGCTGGTGTTCAAGAGTAAATCTTACATGTCTGGGGAGTGTAGTTTCAAATGGATATTAATCTAGATCTTCAATCTTTAATTCTGAGATGGGAGTTATCGGAGCCTAAAGCTGCTGGAGGTGTGAGGCGTGCATGGGATTGAGCGAACTGGAGCGATGTGGTATACAGGGGGCGACGTGCTGCCAAAGAACTGAACTAGGGCATATGAAACAGTCAAGAGAAATCACATAAGGTATATAAGGCTTAGCTGTGGACAGGGGGACCTGGTTTTGGTGCACTGTATATAACAACTAGAGAGTGGATGTAAACAAATAAGGCCGTTTTCGTGTGTTCCTAGCATAACCCTGCTAATACCGGGGACGGTGAACAATCATAAAACAAAAATCATCATCATCCAATCATGTATAAACTAAGCATTTCATGCATAACATGGGTGAAGGGAACATGTTCTAGGGGCAGGTAGAGTTAAGGACGGAGCACACAAGGTGTACAATACATCGACAGAGGAGGGTGACGGACGGGGCTAGGGAAGGAATGGCATTAATGGCATACATATAAAAGTACGCGACTTACAGAATACAGTGTGATACTGATGGTTACATATGGGGGAAACCTGGGGAACAGTACGTCAATATAAGAGGCTGAGAGGTGGGCCCGAGTGGGCCTCTCTCCACCAAAGGTAGAAGGAAGGAAGGCTTGGCTTAAATCAGATACTCAGTATGAAGTTTACATGTTGGAAAGCGACGCTGGTTTTGGTCTTCTACAACATACAGAGAATGGCTCGCGACATTCCCTTCCATTTGCCATAAGTTACATTCATCTTACATTTCGAAGAATGTAACTATACAGTGTAGCTAACGTAATGATTACGATATTTGTCACACGTTCACATTCACCAATCCTACAGAGTCGTACTGATTATTTCGAAATTTATCGGACCCATTCGGGGAGATACAATTCTACCGTGTGTACATGATGTCTGCACAGCTCAGGGTATAGCACATATTGAATACAGGAGAAGTTCCTGATGGGCGAAGGTCTGGTAGAGTGGATATCATGAGTGGGAGGAGGGGCTGCTGTAAGCTTGCCACATCATTACAGTGTAAATGTGTTCTGCCAGTGCGTTTGCAGTGGAATGAAGGAACCTGTGTGGACATAATATGCTCAGGTGCGAGGCATGTGTGAACCTTCTATTGCTGTGTGGTTGGCAGGTGATTATGAATGGGACGAAGGAGGAGGGAGCTACGGCTGTTGCTTACAATAGGATGACGAGCACGAAGAGGCGTGACGTCACTGTACTGGAAGTATTTTTGCCTCGCTGTGCACGTGTTCAGTGTTTGTTATTGCTAAGCAACCGGTAATAAGTGTGATGGATCTTCTGTTTTGACGTTTTTAATGTTTGCGTCTGAAAGAATGTGTGGCCAGGCAGGTGAGGCATGGCTGAGGGTGACACAAATAAACTGTTTGTAAAGGATACAGAGACATTCTTTTCCTTTGATCGAAATCAGTATCGGCGAGTGTTGTGAAGGACGTTCAGTTTGTTTATATGGCCTTTGTGTTGATATTTGTGATGTGGGAGTCGGACGTAATGCCTAGTATAGCAGGTGAGTAGCATTAACTAGCGATCAGTCAGGGTTACAGGAGGATGCAGGTTTAGTGCAGGGTTACAGGAGGGTGCAGGTTTAGTGCAGGGTTACAAGAGGGTGCAGGTTTAATGCAGGGTTACAGGAGGGTTCAGGTTTAGTGCAGGGTTACAAGAGGGTGCAGGTTTAGTGCAGGGTTACAGGAGGATGCAGGTTTAGTGCAGGGTTACAGGAGGGTGCAGGCTTAGTGCAGGGTTACAGGAGGGTGCAGGTTTAGTGCACGGTTACAGGAGGGTGCAGGTTTAGTGCAGGGTTACAGGAGGGTGCAGGTTTAATGCAGGGTTACAGGAGGGTACAGGTTTGATTCACGGTTACAGGAGGGAGGGGGGTACAGGTTTGATTCCTCTGTCAGTAGTAGGAAGTTATTAAAAGAACAACAGATTTCTGTGTAGCTGCAGACATTTTGGTCTAAGCAAGCCAGGTACCGCAACTGTGTTGAGGTAGTGGTACTGCATATTTGCTATCGCTTCTTTACTGGATGGTTGCTACGTTTCAATGGTGAGGTCATCTGCATATGAGTGGATTATCACAGAGTGGTTTGCCGGAGGCGGAGGGAGATTGGACAGGGCTCAACTCCACTGTAGAGTCTGAGATTTTTGGAGGTGAGGCCTTTTGTGGGTGACTTAAGTTTGCCTGCCAGCTATGAAGTTGGCTAGGCATTCTTCGTCATTTCTGTGGAGAGAGTCAAGCATCTCATAATCTGGTGACGTCTACTGCAACTAGTAATGTGCGGGAGGGTGACTGTGGCTGACTGAAGAAGTTCGGAATATGTTGTGGGAGATTTTCAGGCAGTATGGAGGTGGAATGATCAGGTCTGGAGACATGATATGCGCGTTATAATGAGGCATCTTAGATGATCACTGTGAACAAGTTTATCGAGGAGTTTGGATAGTAGTGAGGAAGGAAGATGGGGAGATACAGAGAATTTTAGGATGCGTATCATAATTGCAAGTTCCTTGATGTTTGCAACAATGTTGTGTAACCAGGAGTGGTAGATGATATATGTGAGTGCCAAGAATGTCATTGGGCCGATATTCATATGTGGGAGGGTGGTGTGGTGTGGTGGGCGGCTGGTGTGGTGTGAAGTGGGAGGTTGGTGTGGTGTAGTGTGGTGTGGGAGGCTTGTGCGGTGTGGTGGAGGAGGCTGGTGTGGTGTGGTGTGGTGTGGTGTGGTGTGGTGTGGGAGGTAAGGCTATTCTTCATCATTCGGCAGAGTTGGCTGCTGTTTCGTTTTGTGGTTCATCGTGTTAGGGTACGAGTGCCAGCTTGCTGTTTTATCTTTCATTGATTAGGTTAGAGATGAGTAAGACATGATGATGGAGAGTGGATCTGCGTGAGTGCGTTTCGGTGTTTTATGAGGTCTGCAACATGTAGGGAGAAGTCTGGGGGGTTTATACTGATCTGTATGTCCGTGTGGTCTGCTTTTCTTACTGGCTTGGTTAACAGTACTGTGAGACTGTATGATCTACGGGTGGAAAGAAAGATATCTAAGGCGCCTGGCTTCTGTGCACTTTATTAATGTTCCTCTCCTCAAACTTTTTTGTGGGTTGTGTGTGGGTTCAGTAGGTCAGTGGTCAGGAAGAGTTCGTATAGCGTGCGTTGCTTGGTACCTGAGCGCAGTGTTGGTGCGTGGAAGGTGAGGTCGGTTGCTGGAGGTGGTGGGTTGGGAGTCAGGTTGAGGAGGTTACACATCATGAGGGGGTGCAGTTGGGGTTGAGAGCAGTTTGCAGCATGGATCTTGGGCGTGGGTGGTGGAGCTGTAGCTCCAGACACGATGGTGGGCATTGAAATCTCCACGTGTGAAGCTATTGATTGAGACGATCAAGCTCTGGGAGGGAAGGTGGTTAAAGGGACGGGTATGTTACGTGGTGATGATGAGGCACCTGGCGCTTCGTAGTTCATTCTTTAAGAAATGTAATATCAAGACATCTATTCTTTTTGGCCGTGATCTGCTCAGCGTGTTGGACGGTGAAGGTGAACTGTGATGTTGTGGTATACAAACGTTTTCGTTTCTGTCCTGTCTTATAGTTGTGTATTTACAGGACTGTAGTACAGGGAGGATGAGGGGGTGGTGAGAATCGGGGTATAAATCTAAAGTTTCTTGGATGAGAGCCCTGTGTATGCTGTACCTTCGAGTGGTTGGTTCTGTCTGTATTCTTGACTGTAATTCCGCACATCTATTTTTCATGTCTTTCATGTTTAGTTGGGCAATACTGGTGACGCAAACGGGTTAGGTTAACGCTGTGCGATATATAATAACGTGAAGAAGAAAAAAAAATCATTTAATTCGCAAACTGATCACGAAAAAACGTAAGGTGATTTGCAACTCCGTTACGAAAAGAAGTTATATGATATGTAATAACATATGATTGAATTCTATTATTTCTTTAAAGCATATATAATAAAATATAATAAAAAATGAAAATAATATATATATGCAAAAAAATACACAAGAGAGTACACAACACACACACACACACACACACACACACACACACACACACACACACACACACACACACACACACACAAATCGAGCAGAGACCTGAGAAGGAAGGAAAGAATAAGAAATCTTAGCTAGAGGAGTCAGATGAAGAGGGCCAACACCTGGCTGGGGGGGAACTATATTTTGCAGACAGACACTGGAGCCTCGTAAAGAATATATAAAGCAATACGAATACTTTCTGGCCGTGTACATACATACACACATACAGTACCCGGCCAACCCACACACACACACACACACACACACACACACACACACACACACGTATGTTTAACATAATCTAGAAATGTTTGGAGAGACGATGCAGACCCCATACGCTCGGGGTGAATGGAGAGGTTGTCTGGCAGGCAAGAGCGAAGCACACAACACAACACAACACTACAGTAGGCACAGCCACTGACAACAAGGCAGTCAAGAACCATTACACAGGAAACTACACATACACTACCAACAGAAAACGCAAAGTCTTATCACAGTGAGATAAACAGAAAACGTGATGTTGGTGTAGCAGCAGATGAGCATGAAGGTGCCTGATACATCATGATGACCTTACTATAACCCGAGAAGGTGTGTGCTCGGTTCCCCTCCCTCCCTCCGTCCCTCCCTCACTCGCTCCTCCCCACACACATGTATTCGATGACGTAGGCAACTTCTCGAGCCACCGTGTTTTTTTTACCGAAGGAGGAAAATCGACTGAATCATTTCTCTGTCACAGGTGGGACGATCCCCATGATGTATCACTTATCTTTTATTTTTTTTACGCTGTTTTCTCTCTACAGTCACCACTCTGACGTCATAACTCAGGCTAACCCGCTCTTACATCACACAGTCATGTCAGCCATCCTGGATGTGATTCCATTTTTTTTTTTCCCAACTCAAACACGACGGTATCCATTCTTGGGAGGATGGGTGGGTGGGCCTTTGACCTGACCCTTTGAAGAGTCAGGTTACAGGTCACGCTATCATTCCCATAGGTACCGTTTCAGACCCTAGGGGATCATACCCAACCACCACAGTACCATCATACCTATGGATCGTACCTTTGTGTTGAACCACAGTACCATCATACCAATGGATCATACCTTCGTGTTGAACCACAGTACCATCATACCAATGGTTCATACCCTCGTGTTGAACCACAGTACCATCATACCAATGGATCATACCTTCGTGTTGAACCACAGTACCATCATACCTATAGATCATACCGTCGTGTTCAGCCAGGATCAAGATAAGGCACAGTATGGGTGAGGGACCTACGATTTCGAGGCAGCCGATCAGGGTTGGACACCACGACCCATATAAACCTCCGAGCGTCGTGCGTACACCTCCTACAGAACAAGTCCATGTGGCTCTCCTCCGTCACACCACGTCACCCACCATGAGCCAGGGGAGGCCCTCAACCCACACGTAATCGTCAAGTCAACAATGCCAGGCATCCACCACCAGAAGCCCCCACCGGACGCCTGCCACCATCCATCACCACTGGGGCCACGAACGTTACAACCTCCATAGAGGAATTCGCTTCCATCAAAGCCATCGGTCAGTGCCGTGGCAACGTGAACGGAAACCATAAGAAATAAAGTCATTCACCACCAAAACAAATACTTATACCCCCTCCCTTCCCTGCTCCAGAGGCCTGACAGCGCACGCCTGGTCATCATTCACAACAATTCAAGTGTTTGGCTTCTTTCCACAATCTATCGGCTTCTGTGTCTACCCTCGCCTGAAGTTGACACGGATAATGACAGAGAGAGCACCAAGCGCTGGACACACACGAGACACAACACTTGATGAGCCACAGACCAGACGCGGGTTATTCAAACATGCATGGTTTCTTGGCACTCCAAACTAACTATCGACAAAACAACACTCAAAAATTCTTCATGTACTTAGTTGTCTAATGCAAGGAAAAGCCCTGAACAAATTATGAGAGGATCTGTGAGAACAACTCACCACAACCTTGGAGTGTCGGAGACATACTCAACATGTACTAACATCGCCACCCCCCCTTCCTCCGCCCGCGCACAACACACAGGAATAACAACACTAGTGGCGGACTACTAACATTGTCTTACAAGTTGGAAACAAGTGAATGTGGAGAAACACTGCGTCATAGTAGGCTACCACATCCACTCTTCTACAGACACGGTTACTTCCTCTCTCCATTATCGCCTGGTCCACTGGCTGTTCGAGGTAACCTGTTCAAAACAACACATCACTAACAATCACAACACAAACTTCCTCGCACAACACTGTAACCATCATTTTCCAATACTGACACTATATCCGTCTGCATTATCCACGTTTCGTATGGCATATCAATGACTCATTATACACAGGGCCACAGTACGATCATGGTGTCACCCGCCATGAAATATCTCCGATCTAACACTCTCATTAGGCCCACTTTCTCCCAAGGCCCGAGGAACAAGGGGACGTACAGTTGGAACGGAGCGCGACGGTCCCACGGGGAAGAGGTGTTCGCGCGACGAAGGTTAACCCACAACTGAGTCATGTTGAGCGGGACGCCAGGAGGCAGCAGCAGCAGCAGCAGCAGCAGTAGGCACCCCAGAGTCTACCCGAGACGAGAGACATGCTCCGCTCTCGTCATCCACTACTGCTGCTGCTGCTGCTTCAACGCTACACTTCCACACGCGGCTGACGAATCAGCAACATACCCAGGCGCCACACCAGCTAGAGAAATCGCGGACGGACGTGGGACGAGAACATACCAAGCAACTAGATGATGTTTGGCACACAAGGTGTAGAACATACCCATCCCATGACTCTACACCTCTAGCTGCCCGCACTTCCAGCAGACGCACTCGTAAGAAGCAGCCACGCAAAGGTGTTCATATAGAGAGATGTGTTGTACATAACATAGTCTCTAACATGATTTGTTTGAATCACCATCACAGTAGTTCAAGTGTTATTACTGTAACTATTTCTTAATTCTCTACGTGCTCTAGCCTACTTACTTAGAATATAAAAGCTTCTCATTTTACCCTCTCACAGCTTCGAACCTTCCTACCAATACTTCCTCGACGCCACCCAACTAAACCTTGGTGGGGTACAGCACGTTTTCCTTGTGGGGTGGTGAGGTGACAGGGGCGGCCGGAGGGAAGATGGAGGGAGGCTGCCAGACCTTGCCACCCACACCCGAGACTTCCGCCACCCCTCGTGTGAGGTGGTTCCCTCCCCACACACCCACCCACCCACTCCAGTACTTATAAACCCATGGACTGGCTTATTCTGGATTTGCTTTACACTGACCGGCCATGTCCTGCTGAGGCCATAAAATGGATGGGTGTTGGGGTGGTGAGGGTTGACCGAGGAAATGTGAGTGAGTGGTACGTACTGACGGTAATATGATGGTGAAAGTGATGTGAGGGTGGTAGTGATGTGCTAGAGTGAGTTAAGATGTGAGGGTGATGTTAGTTACTAATATATGTGTACGTGGAAAGGGGCCTTTACAGTCATGGGGCCCCACCCCTTCACTTGAGTTTTCCAATAAAAACTTTTTTTTTTATCCATCTTCTGTAAGGTTGTTACACATGTATACTCCAGTGTTGTTGGATCAATGGTTCCACTGTCCCTCCTGGCACTTCTGACTTGGTTCACGGTAATGTTATCATGCTTCCGAGTCCCTTCTGATTTCAAAGAACTGATCTATCTTATCATTACCCTCGATGTGGGGGCGGATCGAGGGCTACCTCCTCCCTTCACGACCCAGATCACCCAAGTCTGGCACTCTGCTCCTTGCATTCCTCCAGGTCTTCTCCAGCAGTTCTGTGACTTCTCGTGTGAGGAGAGACAAGAACTCCTGCGGCATACGCCAGCTTAGCGCGAAGGTACGTCATAAATAGACGGCTTCCCAAACATCTCACACTCCCGTTACCTGAGACCACTTATGATACAGAGTGAGGTTAGTCTCACACGATCATCTCGACCTTAGTATCCGGTCATAAGCTCAGTCTGTTGTCAACTCCAAGGTCCTTTTGAGTGACGTGAGTCTCGCGGCTTCTTTCACCCAGTATGGTGGTAACAGACCAATCCGTTCCAACCATTTCTCCTGAGTTACGTGTTCATAATACCTCCGGTTTCATGCAGTCTGAAATCCCCAGCGATGTCCTAAGTCTCCAAGCAACTTACTTCGCCTCTTTTGCGCAATGCGTGATTCATGATTTCTGACATCATCGGCCAACATGTTAAAACATAACACTTATCTTTGTCGAATAAATCACCTCCACAGATAGGAAATGGAAGAGGCCTCGACACTGAGCCCTGAGACTTGTCCCATCTACTTCTATCGTCCAGCTCGAGGAGGAACCCCTAACATGATTTAATCTACGTCTCTCGGACAGCCGTCCGTCTACTGAAATATTCCCCACCCTGACACCAGCTTGCGGAGTCGTCATCTGTCTCCTGTAGGGACAGTAACAAGGTCCCCAAGGCAGTCCAACAATACCCACCTCTTTTCTCCAAGATGTTATTTACTGTCTTGCGAGGAAAATGGGGGTGTTGGGATGGAGCAGCAGAGTGTGTCGTGCGATCGTGGGTATTGTCATATGAATCTTTTTTATCGCGATCACTGATGTGATGCAGAGGGCGTAGCGTCGCAGTGAGGGGGAGGGAGTGACGCGGTTGGTGAGGTGGTGTGGCTGTTGTAGCAACGTGGATAGTGTCATTACGGGTGATGGAGTGGTGGGCTGTGTGGTAAAGAGGATGATGTATTGGTGTGGGTATTGAAGTCAGGTGAATGAGGCTGCGTTTGTGCACGGGTTATGTGACCGCGTAGGTGGTGGGGTGGATGGTGGGGCGTGTTCAGAATTGCTGTGGTGGTGTGGGTTAAGTGGTGGCATGGTTGAAGTGGCAGAGTGATGGTTTGAGTGATGTTAATGGTGTTTAACAGGGCGATCTTGTGGTAATGCTACGATATGGTTGAAGGGGGTAGTAAGGATCGTGTGAGGATTTTGATATGGTGTACATAGTGGGCATGGTATATTAAGCTGTTAAGATTATTGATGTAGTTGATGTGGTACCGAGGTTGCACTACCGTAGATGGGGCGCTGCTGTTGTTGAAGTGGTGACGTGGTGGTGATGTGTGGAGGGTACAGTGTAAGCGATGAGGATATTGTGGTATGGCGTGTGGGTGTGTGTGATGAGGTGGTGTGGACGATAATGTGACGGTGTAGGCTAGGTTGTGTCGTGAGTGTACCAGTGGTGTGGTACACATGTGGTTGCATGAGTTTGCTGCACTCGTGTGAGTGGTGTGGTGGCATGGATGGGGTGAGAGCGGTGTGGTAGTGTGTGCATTACAGCGGCGTGGTGTTGTGGGTAATGGAGTGTTCATAGTATCTTGGTATGAGTTCTGTACGGCGTGGCTCAGGCAGTGTGGGTACTGTGGGGTGGATATCACAAGTGTGGTGGGGTGGGGTGTGGTCATGGCTGTGTTGTGACAATACAGGTGATGCATTGTTCGGATGGTTGTGAGGTTGTGAGGGAGGCGTTGTGGCGCGAATGGCACTTCCTGTGGTGGTGTGGGCGATGATTTGGCGTTACGGCCAGTTTTACGAGTGACGTGGGCGGTACAATGGGGGTGGGTGCTGAGGTTGTCTCCGTGGTAGTGTGGTGGCGTACGAAATATCAGCGGTACTGTGTGGTGGGGATGTTGTGGTGAAATATCAGCGGTACTGTGTGGTGGGGATGTTGTGGTAGAATGCATGGGGGTGTGAATACTGTTGTGGTATGAGTTTCTTTTTTCATTTTAGTGGTAGCCTCACTGGTCCTGTGGTGTGGGTGGAGATGTGGTTGCGCTGATTGTGGCGTGCAGGTGTGAGTGGTGTTGCTGTTGTCGGAGGGGAACTGTAGTGGTATGGGTGGTGTTGAGGTGGTGTGTGAGGGTGTTGTGGTAGCGCGAACGACGGTGATGAGTGTGGTGTTGCGACAATGTGGCCGGTGTTAGGACGATGCGAGTGGTGAGGTGTTCGATTTTGTGTTGAGGTAGTGTGGAAAATTATGTGGTGGTGTGGGCAGTGTTGTGGTAGTGTGGGCAGCGTCGTGGTAGTGTGGGAGATTCTGTGGTGGTGTGGGTAGTGTTGTGGTAATGTGGAAGATTCTGTAGTGGTGTGGGTAGTGTTGTGGTAGGGTGGAAGATTCTGTGGTGGTTGGGCAGTGTTGTGGTACGGTGGATGATTCTGTGGTGGTGTAGGTAGTGTTGTGGTAATAAGTAGTTATGACTTCATGGTGTGCGTGGCTTAGCTGTGGTACGAAAGGTGTTGTATGAAGTGATGTGATGTTGAGAGGGTGTGGCTGGTGGTGTGGTGAAGGTAGGGCTGCGGGAGCTGGAGGTGGTCTGATGGGAGTGGGTGGTGCTGCTGTGGTATGGAAGCTGTTGTGGTGGTGTAGGTGATGTGTCAGTATGGATGGCTCTGTGATTCTGGCGGTGTGGTTGGTGGTGGTGGTGTGAGTGTTCACTGGTAGCGTCGACGGAGCTGTGATGATGTGGATGGTGTCGTGGTGAGGTGGCAGGCGTTGTTGTGGTGTAGACGGTGCAGTGGTGGTGCAAGTAGTACTGTTGTGGTTTGGCCGGTGCTGTGGTGGTGTGGACGGGGTTGAGATGGTGTGAACGGTGTTGTGGTAGTGTGAAAGGCGTCGTTGTGGTGTGGAAGGTGCTGTGGACGATGTTGTGATGATGTGGATGGTGTTGTGGTGGTGTGGATGGCATTCTTGTGGCGTGGACAGTGTGAATGGTATTGCTGTGGTGTGAATTAGTGCTTTTGCGGTATAGATGGTGTGGTTTTAGTGTGGTTGTTGTTACGATGGTGTGGATGGTGTTGTGGATGAAGCTGTAGTGGTATGGATGGTGTTAGTGTGATGTGGATGGTGTTTTAGCGGTGTGGATAGTGTTATGGTGGTGTGGATGGTGTTATGGTGGTGTGGATGATGTTATGGTGGTGTGGATGGTGTTGTGGTTGTGTGGATGATGCTCTGGGGTAACTGGTTGGTGATGTGATGTAGCAGATGGTGTTGTGGTAGTGTGGAAGGTGTTGTGGCAGTGCGGATTGTGTTGTATTGTTGTGGATGGTGTTGCGGTAGTGTGGATGGTGTTGTGGTGGTGTGGATGGTATTGGTGCAATGTACACTTCATTGGATAATATGATGGGTTGGGTGGTAGCGCAATGGTGTCGGAATGTTGTGACGTGGGTGTTGCTGTGGTGCTGAGCTGCTGCAGTGCTCGTACCCGGGGTGGTAGACGATGTGGTGGTGCGGCACCATGGCAGAACACCTGGTGAGGTGAGCAGTCTTTGTGGCGGTGTGGGACGATGATGTGGTGGTGAACAAACTGTGTGGTAACGGCGCTGGGGGTGCTGTGGTGGTCTGTTGTGGTCTTCGGGAGGGGATCTCTTTCCTTGAGTGGTTTTTGTGGTGGTTTGAGTGGTGGTACTGACGGAGCTGCTGTGGTGGTATGTTGAGGTGGTGGGGGATGGCTTGTGTGGTGGTGATGCCGTGTGCTGCTATGCGGGAGGGAAATGGCTCATAGTGGTTCGTGGAGATGTGGGGTGGGTGGTACTAAGGTGTGGTAGACGGTGCTGTGGTGTGGTAAGGGAGGTACTTAAGCGATGCTGGATGGTGTTGTGATGTGAATGGTATTGTGGTGGTGTGATTGGTACTGTAGCGTGGTATGAGTGGTACTGAGGTAGAATAAATGGTACTGTAGTGTCTTGTGGTATGGGTTGTACTGAGGTAGATTGGATGGTACTGTAGTGTGGTGTGGTATGGTTGGTACTGAGGTGATGTGTATGGTACTGCTGTGGCATGGTATAAGTAGTACTGAGCTGGTGTGGATGATACTGTGGTGAGGTATGGGTGGTACTGAGGTGGTGTTGATGGTACTATAGTGTGGTATGGGTGGTACTGCGGCGGTGTGGATGGTTCTGTGGTGTGGATGGTGTATCTGTATGAATAGTGCTGAGGTAGTGTGGATGATGATGTGGCTAGGATGGTGTGATAATATGGATGGTGTTGTGGCACTGTGGACCACGTCTTGAGGCTCATACATTGTGGTGTGACTCATTGTACAATGGTTGTTGTGGCGTTCTGGCACCGAGACGGTGTTGTAGTGGCGCCAGGATCTTGTGGTTGGTAGGGCTGCAACGCACAGGTGTTCTGTTGGTACAGCCGATCTTACGGGTGTGTGTGTGTGTGTGTGTGTGTGTGTGTGTGTGTGTGGTGGCGGTGTTTTCATTTAGGGTGTACGTGGTTGTGAAGTGGTGTAGGCTGTTCTGTAACGGTAGGATCAGCTCTGGGGTAGTGAGGGCAGATGTGGTAGCGTGTGTGGAGAGCTGTTGCCGTGTTGGTGATGGCACGGGTGGGTGAGGGTGGTGGTGTGAAGAAAAGGTAGTCTTGTGTGTGTGTGTTTGTGTGGTGTGGGTGATTGTACGGGCAGGGTTGTTGTGGTGTGGCCAGCCACGTCAAGGTGGTGTGGGAGACATGGGTGATGTCTGGTGCAGCTGGCTTTCCCATGGGCGGCACAGTGGGCGGTGGTGTTGGCCATGTGGGTGGGATGGAGGTGGTGTCAGAGGTGCAGGTGTGATGAAGGCGGTGGTGTGGGCCACTGTAGGCGAGGTGGCAATGGTTTTTATCTCCATGGGCGACGTGATGCTTGGTGGATGGTGTAATGCTTGGTGGGTGGTTGGTGGGCGCTGCGATGCCTGGTGGGTGGTGGGGCGTTGTGGTGAGTGGGTGGTGGTGGTGGCGGCAACACCAGGTGCATCACCACAGCTGGGCCCCCGCCACGCACCACGCTACTAAGAAAAAGTTTGGCACTAGAACCGTCGGGACACACCTGAGGCGGACGTGCCCCGTGAAGTGGGAGGGGGAGTGTGTTACAGGTGGGAAGGAAGGCGGGATGGACGGAGTTTCAACATCGCACTGACTGATGATGACTGGTGTTTGTGGCCCTAACACACACACACACACATACACACACACACACACACACACACACACACACACACACACACACGCTGACCATGAGTCAGCATGAATCAACCGGGGCCCACACCCAACCCAGGTGTTCATCCTCCCCTCGGGGATGGTCGATAAATGAGTACCTGGCTTAGGCTGGTGTGTGTGTGTGTGTGTGTGTGTGTGTGTGTGTGTGTGTGTGTGTGTGTGTGATTACCTATGTGTACTGTACGAGGAAGGAGGTCTACATTCGCGGGGCCTCATCTCCTCAACTTTCACCACTATCATACAACTTTTTATATTCTTGCCAGCTGTCTCCCTCCACAGTTTCATCATTCTGGTTATTCCATTCATCCAAGACTCTCATTCTGAGACCAAGTTACCTGCTGCATGTCATGTTATGTCATGGTCTCTGGTGGTCCTACCCTTACATCATGCCATGGTCTCTGGTGGTCCTACCCTTACATCATGTCATGGTCTCTGGTGGTCCTACCTTTACATCATGTCATGGTCTCTGGTGGTCCTACCCTTACATCATGTCATGGTCTCTGGTGGTCCTACCCTTACATCATGTCATGGTCTCTGGTGGTCCTACCCTTACATCATGTCATGGTCTCTAGTGGTCCTAACCTTACATCATGCCATGGTCTCTGGTGGTCCTACCCTTACATCATGTCATGGTCTCTGGTGGTCCTACCCTTACATCATGTCATGGTCTCTGGTGGTCCTACCCTTACATCATGTCATGGTCTCTGGTGGTCCTACCCTTACATCATGCCATGGTCTCTGGTGGTCCTACCCTTACATCATGTCATGGTCTCTGGTGGTCCTACCCTTACATCATGCCATGGTCTCTGGTGGTCCTACCCTTACATCATGTCATGGTCTCTGGTGGTCCTACCCTTCCATCATCTGTAGAACTGTTCAATGTTGACGTCATTCAACTACTCTAAAAACCTATAGGTTGTGATGAGGTCATCTCTTACTCTTTATTCTTCACGATGAGCAAATTTAAGGCCTGTGATCTTTCGCTGTAATTCAGATGTCTTGACTGTAGTACCATATTTGTCACCCTCCTGTAGACCCTCTCTATTAGTTCTATGTGTATCTTGACGTCCGGTGTTCAAACCTGATATGCCTAACGTAGGATATGAACACCTTCCTGAACATCATGTTATCTATACACTTGATTACTACCCTGGCATTTCCCGGCCAGCAGTTTGTCCTCCTCACTGGTCTATTGAAGACTGGACTCTGACGATGGGTTAAGGACGACGCCTACTCCCAAGTCCTTCTCACACCCAAGGTTCCTGCAGGATCCATCCTGCAAGACGATACTCATATCGACCTGCTCTTTCACTATATTACGTCCTCATCATCACGTAACCGTGGACCTTGCTTAGGTCCCCTTGTAGATGGATGCCTTCCTCCTCTCTTATACTTCCTGCAGGTCGGGAGTGCAGTCTTGCGGACAAGTGGTTTACATAGATCAAGAAAAGCAGGCTTTCTGTGGCTTACGTATCGTGTCTTTACGCCTACGTACACACACACACACACACACACACACACACACACACACACACACACACACGCACACACACACACACACACACACACACACACACACACACATCCTAGCAGAGCACAAGTGATGGTTCTAGGAAAAAGTATCATAAGTGTACAAAGGTTGAGAAGAGCTGTATGGAAGCACTGACGGTGAGTATCATGTGTATAATGAATGTGAGGCGAGGCCATTTCACACACGAGGGGCAAGGATCAATAAAGTACATGATTTGTATACGAGAGAGAGAGAGAGAGAGAGAGAGAGAGAGAGAGAGAGAGAGAGAGAGAGAGAGAGAGAGAGAGAGAGAGAGAGAGAGAGAGAGAGAGAGAATATCAGCGGGTGCATGATCAGTATATGGGAATCAAGGGTTGCCAGTTTTTCGGAAGTGGATACATGATGGGGGTCTATGATGAACATGAGGGATATGATTGGTGTGTAAAGAGGATGTCCAGAGTTGGGTGTGTATGAACTATGGATACGTAAAGGAATTCTTGGTAAATGGTAGGTATCATGACGTGTATGAGAAGATGTAGGGATGTCAATATGTTGTATGTATGGAAGCTTTTATCATGAGCAACATGAGGTGTATGAGGGGAGCGAGGGGCTATTCCTGTATGAGCGGGTGTTGTGAGGGTAGGTGTGATGATCAGCAAGACATGTACGAGTAACCATGAGGTCATGACAGTATGTGAGTGATACGCGTCTCAGCGAATGGCAGCGTATGCTTAGCTGGTGTATCATGAGGTTCATGACAAGTACAAGGAAGTGCATGAGGGGGCGATGTGAAGGGGTACGCGATATACAAGACGTAGGAGTGTGACAGAATTCACTATGAAAGCCAGGAGGCACATGAGGGGCTGGCAGTGTGAATGAGAGGTGGGTGTTGGCATGGGATCATATGAGAGGTGTGGGACAGACGTGAGGGGTCTGAAGTACGTGAGTGCTGGGCTTATGGAGTGTATAATTAGCACCAAAAGACGTTTGAGGGGATTGTATAAGATGCGTGTGGTGATTGTGCATGTATCTCTTCACTCTTCTGCATATATATATATATATATATATATATATATATATATATATATATATATATATATATATATATATATATATATATATATACTCGCACACAAAACTTAGCTTAAGCAACGTACGCATTACCAGCAGCAACGAAGAAAGGATGGACAGCTATGCTGGCTGTGTGCCGACTATATGTGTGTGTGTGTGTGTGTGTGTGTGTGTGTGTGTGTGTGTGTGTGTGTGAGTGGGTGTGTTCAGAGCCAATACATGAGTGTGTTTGTAAGATGCTTCAAGGGTTAATAATAGGACTTCCGTGTAAACTATTATTATCACGAGGCGAGCCCCAGGATTAGCGTAGCCCCCGCCCGTGAGACACGAAGAGTAATAATAGCTTGAAGGGTAGCTGGGGCGGCTGCCACAGCTAACGTCAGTAGCTTTACCACCCTATCGTCCAGTTCCCTCGGCGCGAGATTATGACAACGCTGAGAGCGTAGCCCCAGGTGTTGACTGAGCGAGGGAGAGGCATTGTCTCTGTTTGCCTTCGTAGTTCATTTCCTACACAGAGCACAATTGACCTCTATCATGAAGTCAGAGACTTAATGATATAGGATAATATGTGGTCTATTATAGTGGTGTAGCAGTACGATAACTATCGTCATTACCGGCAATAACACTGTCGTACTCACGAGCAGGACGGCGCTGCAGGAGTGTCGTCTTAGTAATCACGAATCAAACCGTATATCAGGTGAGGGAAGACCTTCCTGGTGGAGGGAAGACCTTCCTGGTGGAGGGAAGACCTTCCTGGTGGAGGGAAGGCCTTCCTAGCGGAGGTAGGAGGGTATACCAAGGGGACGGGAGGGACAGAAACGCGACTGTGGCATCTGTACGAGACAGGACGACGACAAGCAAGGATAAGGTTGAGGACACCAGGGGAGAGAGAGAGAGAGAGAGAGAGAGAGAGAGAGAGAGAGAGAGAGAGAGAGAGAGAGAGAGAGAGAGAGAGAGAACGAACGAACACCCACACCCTGACAGAAAGACGTCGGCGAAAAGATTAAGTGATGCAAGAAGACGGTCATCTCAGGTAGGGTAGGGACGTGTATAGCTCTGCGTCCCGTGGGTGATGCTGCCCCCACACTCTCGCTGCCAAGACTTACTCACGACATGGGAGGCATTAGTGCGTGGTAATCAAGTCAGCAAAATACCCAGAAATCTGTGACATTTATAGACACATGTCTCCTGTGATACTCTCTGTTACTGCCTGACAAGACATGTCATTTACCCACGTAAATTGTGTGTGTGTGTGTGTGAGAGAGAGAGAGAGAGAGAGAGAGAGAGAGAGAGAGAGAGAGAGAGAGAGAGAGAGAGAGAGAGAGAGAGAGAGAGAGAGAGAGAGAGAGAGAGAGGTTTTATGCAATTTCAATTTGATCTTCAACACTTCACTGCAACATCTATACGAGCTTTAACTATCAACTCTTAATGAAGCTGCTTTACGACAAGGTCAGGTCAGGGGAACTTTTAACATACTTAGTGGGGGCCAGAAAACCATATTTACCGATCTCTGTTATTCCCAGCGCTTGAGGTATAAATACTCTACATACTGAAGGAGCTAAAAGCTAATGTACTGCCAGAGAAGACAAACATCACAACAATGACTTTGACGTAGACCAAAATACCAGCGTATATATATAGCTTCCATTAAAGATAGATTCCATTAGGCTCTACGTCAATGTAAGTGCGAGCGATTGCGTGAAAGTGAGTGCGACGTGTACGAGCATGTATCCACCTGGCTACTACAAGAATGAACAAAACAATTGATGGAGTTTTTTCCCGTAGACTTAGATGGATGAAAACGAAATGACGATATGATATCTAAGGTATGATTCAATTTACTGGGTCGTGGCCTGCATGCGTGATTATACAGAGATTGACTGTTCGCAGGAAATCTGAGGTAGTGAAAGACGACGTGAAAGAGAACTGCTCACCCAAACATGAAACTTGAAGATTATCTGAAATACGTAAAACGCAAGAAAAACTCTGAAAGGAACCATAGCTCTTTACCCGAAGAGAAGGGCACCTCAATAGACAAAGAAGTGGCTTGTCTGTCAAACAAGTACTGAGAGTGACACCATCAAAGGCCCCCATTTCCGCAGTTCCGATAGGATCTCTGGCTACGCCTCTCTATCCTGCGGCACAACTCGACGACGATGATGGCCGCACTCACCGAACTACGCAGTCCCACCCGCCTACCCTACTACTGCATCGCCGACAGCAAAGCTACGGGACCTCGGCCATCCCTCTTCCCTTCTGCTGCACAACCTCATGGAACCTGGCATACCACCTCTCCTGTAGATGCATCACGAGACCCGGGCAACGACGCACCTCCCACGGGACACCTGCCTCACCTACTGCTCCTCTTACCAGCACCAAGGGGTCACCTGTCTGCCTAGCATCCATCCATAATCCCATCATCTTCACACATCTCACCTCACCCCTACTGTCAGTCAGCGCCGCGTGTACCCACGCAATGCGTTATTTGTTTCTCGGGTGTTTCATGTGTCCTCTCTCTCTCTCTCTCTCTCTCTCTCTCTCTCTCTCTCTCTCTCTCTCTCTCTCTCTCTCTCTCTCTCGAATTACCAAGACAAAATAATCTTATACTTCAAGTGTGATACATTAAGACTTCTTAAAAGTTGTCCACAAAGGGCTGCACTGACTGTTGCGTGAATCTAAATAACGCGCCATAGGAGGTCGCTTACGTGCGTAGATCACGGCCTGGCTTACATTCAGAAAACATGGTTGAGTAATACAAGGAGACGTTAAGTGAGCTCAGCTTGAAAAATAGGGTACCAGAAGGCTAGGCTCAGAGCGTCATGCTCTTCGCAGTCGTACGAATGAAGTGGAACTGGGGCTCACAAACCAAATCTCAGTCTACCGCTATGTGAAACCAGGATGATTGCTCAATGATGCAGAGAGAGAGAGAGAGAGAGAGAGAGAGAGAGAGAGAGAGAGAGAGAGAGAGAGAGAGAGAGAGAGAGAGAGAGAGAGAGAGAGAGGAACAGATGCTACGGAAAGAGGCACAGCGAATAGACTGAATGCAGACAACTGTAGATTAATAGACTCTGGATATCATAATGTTGAACAAGCATTAAGAATATCAGGCATCCCATGTTAGATGCAGGAGTACAACAGGTAGATACGCAAAACAGTGCTAAGCTAAGTATCATAAAGCAAACAGTGTTAAGATTCCCAGTTATAGAGGTAAAACATGACACGCATGACACAGATATAACTTTAGATCACCTTAATCAGATCACCATCTTGAGTGAGCCGTCCAGTCCTGACAAACCAGACCAGATCATCGACCAGGAAAAGAAGGGAAAGGACACAGAAACCAAACACAAACTCCACTTCCATCATTCACGAATCAGCCGGACGCAGAGAGAACCATAAATCTCAGACCAATTTCTCCCAAAACACTTGTGGATTCAAGGTGAACCGTTGGAGGTGTTACAAGTCGTAAATAATTCCTATAATTTACCTCAAGATCCTTTACGTGTGACGTACGCTGATCACAGGATGAAATTACAGGCGTGATGTAACCAAAACACAGGCAAAAGTTCCTTCTGCAGTAGAGTTACAGAACATTCACACACGTTATGTGATACTGCCATAACGCACACTATTAACACATTCAAAATACGGCCATCCAAAATGCTTTCATAACATCGTCGGTGAACAAGAAATCTATGGTCTCACATAAGTTTGGTCCAGAGTAACAGTATAACACATACGGATTTTCCTTACAAGGCAGCAGCGAGAGTCGTTTCTCCAGAGTATCCAGCTGCTGTGTTGTGAACAGAATTCGTTTTCCATTCATCCTTTCCCGCCCCATGTCATTGCGGGTCTCCATTTGACTTTAAGAGATGATTGCTTTCCCGCCTGGTGTGGCGGTGAGAGTCGTCGAGGATGAGGAGCCGACTGTTTTCCTTTCCCGTTTCCGATGTAAGAATTTATAACACTGTTACTGTACCTCATCATAGTACCTCATCGTCGTACACAAATCAGGTCTACTGTTACCTGGCTTTCTCCTCTACTCCCACAGGAGTTTGACTGTATCACTGCAGAATCCAGCAGTGTAGGCTGGTTGCGCCTGTATCACTGCAGAATCCAGCAGTGTAGGCTGGTTCGCCTGTATCACTGCAGAATCCAGCAGTGTAGGCTGGTTGCGCCTGTATCACTGCAGAATCCAGCAGTGTAGGCTGGCTGCGCCTGTATCACTGCAGAATCCAGCAGTGTAGGCTGGTTGCGCCTGTATCACTGCAGAATCCAGCAGTGTAGGCTGGTTCGCCTGTATCACTGCAGAATCCAGCAGTGTAGGCTGGTTCGCCTGTATCACTGTAGAGTCCAGCAGTGTAGGCTGGTTCGCCTGTATCACTGCAGAATCCAGCAGTGTAGGCTGGTTCGCCTGTATCACTGCAGAGTCCAGCAGTGTAGGCTGGTTCGCGTGTATCACTGCAGAATCGTTAACGCTAAACAATCAAAGTATTCACTACATTTCGTCTTCCGAAGATCAACTAACGAGAAGCAAAGTGTTAAACGGTTCTGTTAAACCTTCTTAAGTACGACGTTACGACCGTTGGGTATGATGGCCTGGACCTTGACCTATCTCCTGAGGACCAGGTCATAGGTAACGTCAATAAAGCCAAAGGTCATACAGTCATGCTCGAGGAGTTAAAAGGACACCTAATGTTCACTCATGTGGAGGTGTCGTGTAAACATCAACAGGGCATCCTCAACAGTGTGACCACTCGGGGATGTCCAGCAACACATCTGCAGTGGCTGGAAAATAAAAGGAAGGGGGTACTTAGTGTTCGTCGGTAGCGGTGCTGGATATGATACACAGTGGGGCAGTACGGGACACCATCCCACTGAGGAGTGTTGCGGGAGTGATGGTGCTCAGGCATCAGATAATCTCGTAAGAGTATAGCAACGACAGCGCTTCGGCCAGTGGCAGTGGAATATTCTACAGGGAGCGGAGAGATCACTGGCTGGAGGCGTAGGCTGGGAGGCAGTCATCCCATGCTGCTCTCTCTCTCTCTCTCTCTCTCTCTCTCTCTCTCTCTCTCTCTCTCTCTCTCTCTCTCTCTCAGCTTGTTTGTCTCTCCTTCACACACAAACACACACCGACTGACTCACCACCTCCCTCACTCTGGTAAGCAAACCTGAAGGACGTCAACCACAATGAACGAGGTCAATACACCGTCAGTGAAAATAAATTCATCGGATTCTTCCCCAAACACAGGTGTGGTGAGGCGCTAGTACGAGCTACATCAGACTAGCTCAAGTTGTTATTAGCTTAACGCATAACAGAGGCCGCTGTGACGCATTCACCACAGTCAGACCAATGTTTGCTGGATTAACTCAATGCAAACATCTTAACAAAGTTCCTCAGTACATCACACAGCAGAGATCTCACACAGACGTCATAGCGGGAACGATTTTGCCGTCTTCTTACATTACCTAAAAGAAGACTTGAAGACTTGATTCGCGTCTAAAACTTAACATTTCTTACCAAGGCTTGTTCATGAACATTATGAGATTTGCCTCACTGGAGAGACTGCAGTGTCTGTGGACTAATCCAGTTCTTGAGAGGGAGGCATCACTAACACATGGAGACTCCTCTGTAAACATTTGTATCTTAGGCACAGCACTAGAGAGATGGTGCGAGGCATAGCTTGCCGTGCCTTGAAGGTCCGCAGGATCCAGCCTGCCATCCTTCTGCGTTAGGCAACCGTTGTTTTATGTACGATGAAGATAGGTCGTTAGAAATCATTACTCCAAGGTCTTTGACATTATTCAACTGGTTTTTGATAGCGTCTTTGTCTATCTGGTATTCCGTGCAGTGTTTGATTTCTTCATTTTCCTCAAGCATGTTGTTCTCGGTTACCAGTAAAAGACTTTGTTTATGTTTCTAAGTAGCCTTTCGGCATCCTCTGCTGATGTAATATTCATACTTATTCTTCTTTCATCTGTAAAGGATGACGTGAAACTGTGGCTCGTGTTTGCGTCAATGTCAGATATTAGGATGAGGTACAAGAGGGGTGCAAGTACAGTTCCTTGAGGGACTGAGACTGAACTTTTTACTGTGGAGACATTGGAGATGGCACGGGTTTGCAACTACGTGTTGTGATGTATTAGTTGAAATGCTGTATATCCATCTCCCGATTCTGGTTGATCCCTTTAATACGTAACCTGCGGACACTTCCTGAGGTTCTAAATACAAATTCGGGTAACAAACCTCAGAACAGCTCCCAATGGAACGGATGCTGAACTCTTGTTGCTGGAGGAGGAGCTTCTGGTTATATTGAAAGACTAACTGTGTCACACACACACACACACACACACACACAACATGAAGCAGCAGTGGCCAGGCAGAGGTGACAGCGTACCGTCTTCCCAGCCAGCCATATTTTGGGCAGCACATGTGGCACAGCCAGCTGGCCGGCAGGGACAGCCAGACTGACACATTATTCACCGGCCCACACCTGATGACATCCTTTGAAGTCTTTATAGTCTATCTTTACTTATATATATATATATATATACCCTCAAAGGCCCAGTCCTCTGTTCGTAACGCTACCTCGCTAATGCGGGAAATGGCGAATAGTTTGAAAGAAAGAATATATATATATATATTTTTTTTTTTTTTTTTTTCATACGATTCGCCATTTCCCGCATTTGCGAGGTAGCATTAAGAACAGAGGACTGGGCCTTAGAGGGAAAATCCTCACCTGGCCCCCTTCTCTGTTCCTTCTTTTGGAAAATTAAAAAAAAACGAGAGGGGAGGATTTCCAGCCACCCGCTCCCTCCCCTTTTAGTCGCCTTCTACGACACGCAGGGAATACGTGGGAAGTATTCTTTCTCCCCTATCCCCAGGGATATATATATATATATATATATATATATATATATATATATATATATATATATATATATATATATATATATATATATATATATATATTCATACTTGATCGGCCTTTCCCGCGTTTGCAAGGTGTCGAAACTACAGCTCCCTATCCGGGCCGCTTCACACGCCCTGGTTCAGTTCATTGACAGCACGTGTAGCACACCGTTCCAGTTCACTTTAACCCGTTCACGCCTTTCACCCTCCTACATGTTCAGGTCCCGATCACTCCAATTATTTTCCACGTCATCCCTCCACCTCCAATTTGCTCTCCTCTTTCTTCTTGTTCCCTCCACCTCTGACACATGTCCTCTTTGTCAACCTTTCCTTACTCTTTCTCTTTGTATAGCCAAACCATTTCAACACACTCTCTTCTGCTCTCTCAACCACACTCTATTTATTACCACACATCTCTCCTACATTTTATTACTTAATCGATCAAACCATATCACACCACATATTGTCCTTAAACATTTTCTAACCAACATATCCACCCTCCTCCGCGCACCCTCATTCATAGCCCATGCCTATTATCCATATAACGTTGATGGAGCTTCAAACATACTCATTTTCGCCCTCCTAAACAACAACCTCTCATTCTATACATTCTTCAGTGTTTCCAGAACCTACGCCCCCTCACCCACGTTATGAATCAACCTCAGCTTCTATGATTCCAACTGTCTCTCAGTTATCAAAAAGACTTCACTTCCTCCTTCCTCAAATTTCTCTCCACTCAGACTTATATCCCATGTAGCAGGTCCCCTTCCCTGCTTACCTCCTCACATCATCACTACCTGTTACCACTTCCTCATTTGCCCCTTCACCGACGTTCTCATTTCACCTATGCTCTCACTCGTTCTCTTGTTTTTCGCAAACTATGAATCTCCTTCCAAAACATCTTATTCTCCCTTAAGTTTACCAATACCCGCTCACACCAGCAGTCATTTGCTCTTTTTTTTCCAACCCCTGTACCTTCCTCTTTACCTCCTTCTGCTTTCTCTTATGCATCTCTCAAATATTTGCACTCGTTCGCTGTAAGTACCGTCTATGTACCTCTGTTTTCTCTTTCAGTTGCAGCATTACTTCATCCAACCACTCACTACCCTTTCCAATCTGCCCACCTCACACTTTACGCATGCCACACGCATCACTTGTACTGCCAGTACTACTTCCCTAAATACCTCACATTCCTCACCCACTCCCTAGCTTCGTTTTCTCTCACCTTTTGCCATTCTACACTCAATCTCTCCTGATATTTCTTTACTCAAGTCTCTTTTCTTAGGTCACTTACACTAACCACTTTTTTCTCATCCATAATGTTTCCTCCTTTCTGAAAACATATACAAATCTTCATCCGAGCCTCCAAAAGGTAATGATCACACAACCCACCAACTGTCCCTCTGTGCACATTCACATCCAAAAGTCTCTCTTTTGCACACCTATCAATTTTGATGTAATCCAATAATGCCCGCTGACCATCTTTCGTCCTCACATACGTATACCTGCGTATGGCCTCTTTTTAAACCAGGTATTCCAATCACCAGTCCTTTTTCCGCACACAACTCCACAAGCTGTTCATCATTTCTATTCATAGTACTAAATACTCAATGCCCCTTAATCCCCTTCAACGCCACATTATTCACCTTCGCATGTAAATCATCCATCACTAATACTAGGTATTTGCACCGAAACTGCTGGCACACTCGCTCACTCAGCTCCTCCCAGAACTCTTGCCTCTCATTATTTTTCTTCTCATGACCAGGTACATAAGCCCATCTCTCGCAATCCATTTTCACTTCCGTACACTGTCATACAATCCCACAACTCCTGCTTCAGCAGTAGTGCTACCCCTTTCAATACTCTTACCACATCACAAAACCTCGTCTTTACTCCTAAGACATTTCCCAACCATTCTTTTTTTACCCTTAAGCTTTGTTTCACTTACAAAGAGAACATCCAGGTTTCGTTTCTCAATCATACAGCCTAGCTCTTCTTTCTTCTCATCTTGGTTATGGTCACACACTTTTAGACTTCCTAGAGAGGAGAATGAGCACTCCTTGCTGGGTTCCTCCTTCTGTTCCATCTTTAAGAAACTGAAATACAAGAAAGGAGGAGGGGGAGGATTTCCAGCCCTTGCTTCCGCCCCCTTTAGTTGTCTTCTACGACACGCCAAGGTTGTGTGTGTGTGTGTGTGTGTGTGTGTGTGTGTGTGTGTGTAACCTAAGATCCCCCCAAATAAGTAAGCACTTGGATGATACAAAACGTGCACCAAACCATAACAAAATGTTCACAGCACCAACAACACCCGAGCATGTCTCAAAGTTCCAGGTAGTGTTGACCACTTCCCGTGCTGTCCTGACAACGTGGTGGTGGTATTCCGAAACAGATTCCCAGGTTCGAGAGCAAGGAACGGCTCCCTCTGTCGTGGGAGATGAACGGCTCACTCTGTCGCGGGAGATATTCTTCAAACGCTAAATAAACGACCACAGAAGATAAGTCACATGACCGAAGTGTTCCAGAGCCGTATGTTCGTTCTTGCCTGGCACTGACTTCGCCTGAGTAAATCAATTTATTCAAGGGATGTAGAAATAATCAAAGTGAATCCCACAATTACCTCTGCTGTACACTATCTAATATTTTGAATCAATTACGTCAATTCTATACGAAAAAAAAAAATATATGCATGGACTGAATGACCTATCAACAGACTGAAATACGACCCGTCAGCAGCTATTACTGATACAACTCCGTTACTGTAAACCTGTAAGACAGGTCAGGTTGAAGACAACTCTCTCAATTATGTGGCAGAAAATGTCACTTCTGAAGGTTGTGCAAGCTACCAGCTGGACTGATCTGTTGTATGTCATAAGAGGTTCCGCCAGACTCATGGCCCACCTGTTCAACAGCCGAGACTTGAGTTCAGCTGAACATGGTGAAATAAACGACAGAAGATGAATGATCTAATATCTAACATATTACAAATATAATCTCTTTAAGCTAAACTATTACAGAACTGCATAAAGTTTAGATCTAATATACGTGATGAAATCTGATAACGCCAGCTACAAATTATGATTGCAGTGAAGGCCATAAAACATCCTTTCAAGCCAGCCAATCACAACCCTTTACATCACAACCCTGAGTAACGCAGCCACCAGCCACATACGGGCTTTCTCAGCACCTGACCACTGGCCCGATCTATCCACCTCTGGCTATCACAAACACGTACCTTCCCGTGCAGCAGGTGAGACCAGCAGTCCAAGAACTGGACCCCAACACACCGTCTTGCTTCAGGTCCACGACCAACGTCACATGCACCTCCGTAGTGAATACAGTTAAAGACGTTTCTTCACTCATGTGTCTGCTTTCCTACTGACCCCACGGTAACCCCTGTGTTGCTGATCTCTTCTACGATCACTCAAGGCCTCAAAAGAAGGACCCAGGGGTCTCTGCTGCTGCTTGAAATTCTTTTTTGAAGGCAAAGGAATACAAAGGAATTCAAATCACAATAAACCAATGGGTCCAAAAGAGGTTGATTATGATGGTGGGAAAAAGATTAGAAACTCGAACATGAAGGTCGTAATAGTAGACAGAGTCACGCATGTTTCAATAAGAAAAAACACCATACTTTTCGTGGAAATGAAGAGATCTACACAATATCAGCCGAGGATCTGAAGCGAAATATATATCAAGTCTATTGTTAAATGTATCAATGGTACTGCTCTCAATGACTCTAATTGGTAAATAATTCTACGAGTTCACTATCCCGTTCCATAAAAGAGTACTTCGCCTCGTTCGAGGTAAAAGGTTTACCCAGGAGTTTGTATCCAGACCTACGAGCGAGACCAGAGGAAGCCAGAACAACAGCTCTTGTAGGTTAGGTTTCTCTGCTCGGGAATCATCTCAGCGGTTCGCTCTGTACTCTATTCTGCCGACATCTTTTTTTCTTTTCAACTAAAATAACCAAAAATGAACACACACAGATTTCAAGACGTGGAGAGACTATAATTCAAAAACCCTACCTATGATTCCAAGAATTTTGTTCGTCCTTTTCGCTGCGTAAGTGCAAAGCGAACTTGGTTCGGAGTCAACAGAAATAGATTAATACACCAAAGACTCTTTGTAGTTCAACACAATTCGTACTTTAGCTTCCCTTCTTGTCTTTACTAACTTTATATAAAACTTCGCACTTATCGATACAATAATAATAATGATTATCGATATAATAATAATTATCGATATACTACTACTACTACTACTAATGATAATACTAATAATAATAATAATAATAATAATGATACTTATAATAATAATAATTATCGATATAATACTAATAATAATTTGCCGTCTGAGTCCAGTCTATCAGTTTCTCTATGTCAGTTTGAAGATTCAGACGTTCAATTTCTGTTGTTGACTTATTTTCCAACTTAATATCGTCTACGAACTTCGATATGTTATCATGCAGCCCATTATCAACATCATAAACATATATGGGAAAGAGAACACGTCCTAAGATTGATCATATCAGCATATATCTGTTGTTAGTAACGTCGAACCATTCTGTGGCTGGGTCATCCGTCATTACTCTTTGTTTACAGTCAGTCATCAACCAATTTCCTGCACACCGAAGTAGTGCAACCCCATCTATGCCATGTGATGACTGAACCATTGTTCGTCATCCTTTGATGTGGCAGTTCATCGAAACGCTTTTTGAAAAATCTTAAAGAGACGAAACCAACTGCTTTACTTTCATCATACATTAGGTCATTGAAGAAATCGAGTGGAATGGACAGACATTAGCGATTTCGTCCAAAACCTACGATGAGAATCGTTTATTCTTAAGTCATGGTCTTATAAATGGCTTACCATCCTACCCCAAATGATGGTTTACATATATCTACAAACTACAGACGTTAAGCTAATTGGATAATAACTTCCGGGCAGTGATTTATTTCCCCTCATTTACATAGTGGTGTTACATAGTAAAATTACACTCACCTTTTCCCGTTGCAAGAGACGTATTGCAAAGAGCAGTTAAAGGGTTGAACTATCTCATTTTTCGCCTGTAACACACACGAGTTTGAGGATCTGAGGACGTGATACTCACAATCACAAACACCTTGAGCCTTGAGCCCAGGCTGCTGGATGTGAGGCAGACACACAACGTTCTTGCCAAAATTTAGAGGTGATCTTGTGGGGGAGCTCCACCAGGAATACTTGCCAACCTCAGTCACTAACTATGCAATAAACCAGCTGCAAAAATCTCTAAACTCCCCGGAAAAGCCAGAGAGAGAGAGAGAGAGAGAGAGAGAGAGAGAGAGAGAGAGAGAGAGAGAGAGAGAGAGAAACTGCAACACAATATCCCTGATGTTGGTGTTTCATCATGACGGTGAGAACAAATGAGGGTGACACAAGCGTACGGCAGATATGAAAGGAAGCCACAGGTGTACGAGCCTGATCATCAGCCACAGGTGATACCCGTGTTGCTGCGCTCCACAAAACTCAGCCTAATTAGCGAAAATTCACGAACAACAGACAAGGCTCAGTCGACCTCATGTGAGCTTTGAGACCCCTCCATTTCCGAACAGTCTCATATACCTTATCTATGCTTCGCGTTGGAATGTATTCGTCACGAACCTTTTCAATTCCTCGGTTCCTCAGTTGTCACGACATCCACTGGACATGATTACTGGTGTCTGGCTTGTGCCACAAAGCTGGCGGACTTATTATGCATCTGAACACATCCTATGATAGGCTGTACGGAGTATACAAAATGTCTGGGAACTGGGCGGGAGTGACTGCGTTATATAACAAGTTACATATCAAGTGACCTAATAAGAAGGAATGGACAACAATAACTGAATCATGTAAAGAAATAAATGATAAGTGAACTGGTTACAATAAACAGTTTATTATGCTTTCAAGTATCTGGGGTAAAATATTGCTTGTGGAAAAAATGCTTACAGACATCCTGTGCCAACGTTAGTAAGAACTGACTAATGCTATAACAGTTGAGGACACAGTGTTGCCTGGTGTGCGTAACGCTCATGGCAAAATTTACATCGTGTCTGTTCTGTATCAAACGCAGGAGTCAACTTACATGACTATCTATAATCCGGCCTGCATCAAGCAACAACGTAAAGATATCTATCCATCCTATTATGAACTATATATATATAGAAGGGTATTCGAGTACTTAGTATTCGAATAGTTAATTCCTATAGCCAGGCCCATAGCCTAGCGGTTACATTCCCGCCTCTTGCACAGGGGTCCCGGGTTCGATCCTGGCTGTTAAGAGGTTTGTATGTTCTATAAAGGTGCGCGTTTCTAGGCACTATGTTCGTATACACACACACACACACACACATATATATATATATATATATATATATATATATGAGGTTTGCACTTCCTTATCTCCACGAATACTTTACAGGTCTTCCTCTGAAAAATCTGAATGTCTTTCTTAGACGTACCACATTAATCCATGAGTTTCTGTTCTCTTCTCCTGATCACGGCCAGCCTCGTTGCACATAGTGGTCTGTTGCCGTTTGAATTCACTTGTATTCATCTGTATTCTGTGTCAGTCAATCCTGTATGATTTCATGAGGGACAGTGACCATCTCATGAAGTCTAAAAGAAAAAGAATTTCAGACCTTCTCAAGAGGCCACAGCTTACCCAGCAAAGGAAAGAAAACCTCTCAGGTGAATATCGGACACAGACCATAAACTAAAGATGTGTCATTCGAAACACAGGAAAAAAAAAAGAAGAAAATGTCATGAGCGAAACACGAAATAACTCAAAAAAACTCTACTCATATACAAAACGCTAATCCATTGATCCACTCGAAAACAGAAGGTAACTACAGACGACTGCCAAGAGATAAACGGCATTCTAAAGAAATTATGAATCGGTATTTATCGAGATAAGACAACTTTACAAATAAGTGACTCAACAGATTTCTTTCTCAACAGTAATCCCCTAAGTGTATACATACCAGATATATCAACACCTCAACACAAGAGTTTGCGAGCATGCGCCAGGCACTCAGCCCCAGACCGGACTCATTGAACTCAGTCTTCATAAAGAAATGCAAGTCACCTTTAGTGCGTGCAGTAAGTATCCACTGGAGAAAAAAGTCTGGGTTCTGGCATCATTCCCGTGAGTCTGAAACCGATCCACATCATCCCACTCCACAAAAGTGAAAGCAAAGCAATCTTAAAGAAATTATCGACCGATAGTATAAACATCGCACATCATTCATATCTTCGAAAGAGTCCTGAGAGGCGAGCTGACGGACAATATGGTTTTAGGGCGGGAAGATCTTGCCTCTCTCAACTACTTGACCATTATGATAGGATTGTTGAAGCTCTGGAAAACAAAGAAAAATGCTGACGGTATGTACATGGACTTTGCAACAGTATTTGACAAGGGTGACCATGGTGGCGTAACACATACAACGTGAAAGATGGGAATAACGAAAAAAAGTTGGACGATAGATGTATAACTCCTTAACTAAAAGATCATAACGCGTAGCTGCAAACTATGTGCCTTCATCGTGAAAAGCAGAGTCCCCCAAGGACCTGTACGTGCACCCTACATGTTCCTCATTCTTGTATCTGACACTGACGCAAACACGAGCCACAGTTTCATATCATCCTTTGCAGATGATACAAGGATAAAGATGAAAATTACATCAACAGAAGATGCCGAAAGGCTACAAAGAGACATATATGAAGTGTTTAACTGGGAAGCCGAGAACATGCTTTTCAGCGGAAACAAGTTTCAACTCCTCCAGTAAGAGGAAAATGAAGAAATAATAAAAAAAAAAAACATTACCGGACAGACACAAACGCGATCATAAACCAGATGAATAATGTAAGAGACCTCAGTGTAATCATGTCTAAACGGCCTAACCGTCGGTGAACACAAAACAACGGCTGCCTCATGAAGAAGGGTGTCAGGCTGGATCCTGCGGACCTTCAAGACAAAAGAAGAGAAACCAATGATAATACTATTCAAAGCACCAATTCTTTCAAGAATTGAATATTGTTGCGTTCTAACAACACCTTACAAGGCGAGTGAAACTGCGGATTTAGAGATATTTTACAGTCCATATTAAAGTGGTAAAGGAACTCAGTTACTGGGATCGGCTGATAATACTGAGGCTATATTCCCTGGACCGCAGATGGGATAGGTATATCACCATCTTCACCAAGAAAATCATAGCAGGAATGGTTCCCAAACTACAGGAAAGAACATGCTAATGGCATGACAGGCAGGAGAGACTTCGTAAAATACTACCTCTGAAATTCAGAGATGCAAAATAGGTACAGAGAGAGAACACATTAAACATGCAGTGCCCAAGATTCTTCAACATCCTGCCATCTACCATCAGATACAGCATGAGATGCACAGTTCAAGAATGGACTGGATAAGTACCTATAAAGTGTATCAGACCAGCCAGGCTGTGGGGGTTATGTGGGCCTGGGGGCTGCGACTTCCAACAGTTTGGTTGACGAACGATCCAGTCCAGCAGCCTTGATCCATGGGCTGTGGGGGGTGAAGATCCCCGGAGACTTCACAAAGTCCACCACACACTCAACCCAATGGCCGCAGACACGGGTATCCAGCGCCTCGTTCTTACTGTTTCAACAGTCAAGTGGCCAAGGACACACGTATCAAAGGTTCACTCTGGCAACAACAGGTTTTCTGAACTGGGAGAAGCACGCGAGAACCCTCACACACCTGGACCAGTGGGACGGCGGCCTTACACCCAGAGGGACTTGGGGTCGACACTATGTAGTACATTTTGCATCACTGACTGGTGAATGACGACAGTCATGGTAGGGATTGATCTGGACCGTCGGGTCAAACATTCTGCGTCGTTAGCATCCCGCCCCTGCTCTCCTCCAGCTCTGCCCTGGCGTCACCCGACCTAGTAATGCCTGACTGACTATCTACCTGTATGCCCAGCTGTCTACCTCTGTCTCTATCTACCTTAGTGTCTCCTAGATCTCTATATAAACAACATTCTCTCTCTCTCTCTCTCTCTCTCTCTCTCTCTCTCTCTCTCTCTCTCTCTCTCTCTCTCTCTCTCTCTCTCTCTCTCTAACCCAGGTATAAGATGGCACACAGTCGTCGACAATGGGGGTTACTATAGCCTGGGTATGAGCAGGGTGAGTGACGCGGTGTGGTTGGTGGGAGGTAAATGGTTTCGCACTGTGACCAAGGACTGCTCTCTTTAATATAAAAGGCAAGCTTTCATTTCACTGCAAACTACGATCAATAAAGTAACCTTTACTGCTACCAAAGTGAGTGGCAGACACATCAGTGTGGGTTATCAAGAGTTACCCTTGTTACCCTTGTTACTCATGCGGGAACATGTAAATTTGACAGAATTTGTCACAAATATTTCATAAAAAAAAACACATGAAACGCAACACCATAAGAAAGACATCACTTTCACATCTAATAATTTTGATCACCAGATTACAAAGCTAATAAAGTCTCTGCAAACACTGGAACTTTTCCGAGTGAAGGTTTCAACACTCCATGAGACGTTTCGAGGGAATTCGATACTATTTCCATAAGTGAGAACTCGTACAAACTTCCATACTGCCTGTAAAATTTCCATAGATACATATGCAGGAAAAGATATCGACTAGATCGAGCCTTAATCAATGTCTCCTTCTGAAACTATGACGTATGGAGCGTCTCAAACGCCGAAAACAACACGAACTTGATCCCTTTTTGCTGGCATGTATAACCCCCTTGTTGCCACACAACCTGTTCTCAGGCGATACACAACGAATGCGCCTCATGATCCAATACTGTGCAAATGTCACGATTGCTCTTCTGATTCATCATTGACGTTTCAAACTTCAGTTACTAAGCATTTATAAGGATATTAATGTCCCTTCAGTGAGTAGCTGGTGCTACTTACATATTTCACATCAACGCCAAGGGAACCTTGAGACTGCCTCTGATACGCTGTGGGGACAAAATAAAAACAGAAAAATTTAAATTCTAATATTTTTCCATATTGTTTTGTGTTTCTGGTTCCGTGCCACATACGAAGCGTCTTCAGTGTGATCTTATACTCAACGTCTGCGTCATAAACAATGATCCTGGCAGATGGCTTGGTCGTCTGGTCCTGACATCCCCCACCCTGCTGAGCAGAGAGGGAGGAAGCAAGTTAAAGCATGAAGGCAAGAAGATTATACACACGCTGCAAGGAGAGATGTGAGGCTGTAACGCAAGGTAGATATGGCTCCCTAATGTACACCGAGTCATGGCAAGCGGATTGCTGCCATGAATGGCTTTCCAGTAGATGAAATATGGAACTATTAAGGCCACGTATGACGAAATTTTGCCTCAGGCAGGGCTACCATACTATAAGCCAAGGAATCTATTACCGAAGTTCATTTTTTTTTTTTTTGTCTTGTCTAAAATCCCCACAAATCTCACCAGAATGCACTTAACTATGCTTTCTATTCATTCCTATTCTATAAAGAAAATTGAGCGTGCGGGAGAGAGAGAAGGTATTCACTGACGTATACTTACGACGAGGTTCCGCTAGATGGCAGGGCTAACGCTTAGTGCTCATCGCAGAAAACAAAAGAGGAAAACAACAGGGTTACGAAGAACGAATCGTGTGAGTTATGTTTTGACAAATGTTATGAGTGAAAAGGAGAGATCGTATTTTTTGTGGAATGAAAGCCAGAAGTCCACGCGTGGGTGAGGCAGGAATGAGACAAGGACCTGAGATAAAGGAGTGACACTTGACAACCACTGAGGTGTTGGTTCACTGCGTAGCCATCACTAACCCTCCCGAATACCCAGGCGGGTAGCACTGGTAATATACCTTCCTGGCTGTCTACAACCTAGAGAGAGAGAGAGAGAGAGAGAGAGAGAGAGAGAGAGAGAGAGAGAGAGAGAGAGAGAGAGAGAGAGAGAGAGAGAGAGAGAGTACCTAACCTAACCTTTGCTGCACTACGGTATATTCTTAGAGCCTAGAATGATGAAAAATTCGTCTTATTGCTTTTGGAAGTTATTCATCGTCTTTGCATTAACAATGTCTGGCGATGACTAATTCCAGCGATCAACACATCTATCTCCCAATTACCTTTTTTTTTTCCCACACATGACAATCACAACGTTTAGCTTTACGCTCTACAACATATTTCTTTATCATTTAAGCTTTACTCCATGTTTCTTTATCTTTCAAGTTTTGCTCCATACATCAAATTGATCCTCAGGCTTAAAAGTTATCGAATTTATTCTGAATTTTGAAAACTTGTTTTAGGTCAAGGCGAAGTCTGGGCTTCTGAAGAGAAAAGGACTTAATCGTGGCTTGTCTCCATAAGGCAGATTTTTCAGAGCTGGAATGAGGTTTGTCGCCCGTCTTTATACTTCTTCCAGTTTTCCTTCATCCTTTTAGAAGAAGTTTGAGGGTGAGAGTTGGACACCACTTCTGAAGGTGTGGTCATGCTAGAGCGTTGAAATGAGTCGAAACTGTTTTCAGTATTGTGTGGTCAATATTCCCATCCAGGAAAGACAGTATTATATATTTCGTTTTCCATTTGCTTTTATAATTTAATTCAATGATCCAGAAATATTACAACTTCGTTTCTTATTCTTTTTCTGTGACTTCAGGACTTCAGTTGGTAATCTAAAGCACATTTCTTATCTCCTTTCTTATACATGGGGCTGACATTTACCACTTTTCATTCTTTCCGTATCTCACCTTCCGGTAGAGATTTATTAAGTATTCTGGTAATGGTAAATACCAATTGCAGTTTGCCCACCTTGTAGTTAGGTTATCAAGGCCAGTAACCTGTTTGCGTTGACTTGGTTTGAGTCCTTTGGGTGTCCACAACACAGCATTCCCGCTATCTTTAATCTTCCCGAAGAAACTCCAAGATTTGTTTATCTTTGCGGCTGAGGTGAGCATGATGATTCTTCATCGACCATACACACAAAGCTGAAGGCTTTATCTCGTATGAGGATCACTAATATATATCCTCATATTCGGTTATCAGTGATACTATTCGAAAACGTTCTTTCTTTGTCTTCGTAACCGAAGAATTCCTTGAATTATCTTTTAACGTTTTGTTTGCAATTCTTTTTTGTGTTTACTTTGTCTTATTGAAAATATTTTCAGAAGTTTTCGAAATGCACTAATGAGGTTATTAAACCTTGGAGATAATGTATCTGGGATACTTCCATTAGTTAGACTTCTCTCTTCTTTTAATCACGATAAATTCCATGAAATCTTCCATCTTGTCATCATTCGATGATATGTTTTCAAGTTCAAAGACAGACGACCTAGACACAGGCCAGCGGCCCCACTGTTGTCTGTCTTTCCCATGTACTCTCACGTCCTACTGATCAATGCTTCCATGTGCAAAGTTAATGACAACTGGTAATATGGTAAAGCAGGTAACTCACCCCGTTGTGAATGGGCATCGTATCAAAGTTTTGAAAATGAGAAAAAAAAAAGAGATAATATGCCAAATTATCTTCTTTTTGCCTTTCTATCTCTACATCAGTCTGGATTTTCAATCATTCTTCTCCTTAATTTCAATTTTACAGGACTGAACACAGATCTTAAACCTACTACCATACAAGTATTCCCCCCACACACCCTACCACCACCACGCTCGCTAGCCTCGTACCCAACCAGGAATCAAGACCTAATTGTTCCACCTCGACGCTCGAACCATCGAGGGGGTAACTTGAGCAAATCCCTCAAGTTGTTAAGTGGTGGTTCAGTGATGGGGACAAGTAGGGACGAAGTGTATGTGGGGGAGGGAAGGTGAGGGGAGGTGAGGGGAGGGGAGGGGAGGGGAGGTGAGGGGAGGGGAGGTGAGGTGAGGGGAGGTGAGGTGAGGGGAGGTGAGGGGAGGGGAGGGGAGGGGAGGGGAGGTGAGGGGAGGGGAGGTGAGGGGAGGTGAGGGGAAGGGAGGTGAGGGGGAGGTCAGGGTTGTTGGGGGTGGGTGATGCCGGCCGTCGCTGGTGTGGCTACTCCGCCCGCCTGAGGCGCCTCAGTGATTGGTTCAGGCGCCACCTTCCTCATGCCACACACACACACACACACACGGGAGAGAGAGAGAGAGAGAGAGAGAGAGAGAGAGAGAGAGAGAGAGAGAGAGAGAGAGAGAGAGAGAGAGAGAGAGAGAGAGAGCACAAGCAAGCTTGCCTCAGCATACACACACACAAACAGGAAATATTATAAGCAGATCACTATATATATATATATATATATATATATATATATATATATATATATATATATATATATATATATATATATATATTGTGAGATGTGTGTGTGTGTGTGTGTGTGTGTGTGTAACAGGATGATCCTCTCTGAGGAGAACTTTTAACACCAGGGACCAAAAGCAGCGCCGCCAGTCATTATCGCACTAAGCGGCAGGAATTACAGTGGAGTGGACAGCTTGCTCTGCTGTGTGGTTAGTTTAATAGCATTCCCCACAATTCTTCCTCCGGCCATCATATCTATATAGTCCGTATCATCTAACCTGTGCTTACTGAGAGGATGTCAGAGCACATTTACCACCATAAGGTAACTCTGTATACTTCTGTCTTCAAACAGGTGATTAGTGTAAGTGCATTCCTCCTATTTCCTGTTTCCTTTACACTAAATTGTTTTAGTCACTTTTGTCATGACTTTACCTCTGTTATTAGACTCAGAGATTAAATGGACAGTAAGTTACTAAAGCCATGGCTTATGGGCCACTATGACACTTGACTGATCACCAACACTGTAAACTAACTGTCAGTGTAGATTTTATAGCTTTTCTTCTTTATACCCCGGGTTCGATCTTGGCTGTTGGAGGTTTACATATATATATATATATATATATATATATATATATATATATATATATATATATATATATATATATATATATATATATATATATATATTATCCCTGGGGATAGGGGAGAAAGAATACTTCCCACGTATTCCCTGCGTGTCGTAGAAGGCGACTAAAAGGGGAGGGAGCGGGGGGCTGGAAATCCTCCCCTCTTGTTTTTTTTCTTAATTTTCCAAAAGAAGGAACAGAGAAGGGGGCCAGGTGAGGATATTCCCTCAAAGGCCCAGTCCTCTGTTCTTAACGCTACCTTGCTAATGCGGGAAATGGCGTATAGTATGAAAGAAAAGAATATATATAGGTAAAACCACAAGGAAATGGAAAATACAAAGTGTCAAGCCGGTGGATATGAATTAAGAAACAGGTGAAGGGATTAAGGCCCAGGTCACCCTCGACAACCTCACCTCTCTCTCAAGTGACAACCTCACCTCTCTCTCAAGTGACAACCTCACCTCTCTCTCAAGTGACAAACTCAGGTTAACCTGGGAAACATATTTACAATAATCTTTCAATTAAGTTATCAAATTCATATAAACCAACATTTTGATTAATTATACTTTGATATCTCTACCATGTTTGATAAGAGACGATTCAACAATATTCTGGTGTATGTGATAACCTTAACACCGCTCTAGTAAAATTTTTGGACCCAAATCTCTAAAGTGGACAAGTACTGCATTGGGTTCTTGGGCATACCTAACACTTTTTCTATGATGTTTAACCCTAATAATAAGAGCCTCACCAGTTTGACCAATATAAAACTGATCACACCCCATCTACAAGGGGACATTGTACACACGACCATTCTGAGCAGTTTGAGAATTAGTGATAAAGACTTTCCCGGACAGTGTTGTTATTGCTGAACACTAAATTGATATTCGTTTTCTTTTTCTTTTCCAACACCAGGGTAACACCAACAGGTTTTGTTCTCAAATGGTTCTTTGTCGGTCGTACCCTATCCAGTTTTATTTAAAAACTTTAAATATTAATGTACTCCTCAGCAATAATAATAATAATACTGTCATAGTGTTTTACCAGAATATATGTAACTTCTCATATGGGTTGTGTGTACTCAGTAATGGATAGCAATATTGTAGAAACGTCTCTTATCAAACATAATAAATATGAATAACGTAATCAAAATGCTGGTTTATGTAAATCAGATAACTTTATAACTGAAAAAAACTAACATAGGTTGACCTGAGTTTGTAACTTGAGAGAAAGGTCATCGAGGATGACCTGTGCCCTAATCCCTTCACCTGTTTCTTAATTCATCCACCTGCCCCGCCCAGTGGCGGCTGGTGTATTATATTTTGGTTCACTCTATCTGTACTCAGTCCTGACGATGTAATTATACGAAAGCGCTCGACACTTTGAATCTAACTTTACCTTGTGGTTTTACCTGTGGTTTTACCACGTATGTAATTTTTGCTATCTATCTATCTATCTATCTCTCTCTCTCTCTCTCTCTCTCTCTCTCTCTCTCTCTCTCTCTCTATATATATATATATATATATATATATATATATATATATATATATATATATATATATATATATTTTTTTTTTTTTTTTTCATACTATTCGCCATTTCCCGCGTTTGCGAGGTAGCGTTAAGAACAGAGGACTGGGCCTTAGAGGGAAAATCCTCACCTGGCCCCCTTCTCTGTTCCTTCTTTTGGAAAATCAAAAAAAAACGAGAGGGGAGGATTTCCAGCCACCCGCTCCCTCCCCTTTTAGTCGCCTTCTACGACACGCAGGGAATACGTGGGAAGTATTCTTTCTCCCCTATCCCCAGGGATATATATATATATATATATATATATATATATATATATATATATATATATATATATATATATATATATATATATATATACACATACATATATATATATATATATATATATATATATATATATATATATATATATATATATATATATATATATATATATATATATATGCCTCGGGCTGTAGGAAATTTTAGATGTCCTTATTTAGTGAAAATTTTTCAATAAGCAGTCCAGGAGAAATTATAAAACAAAATAAATAACTAAATTATATATATATATATATATATATATATATATATATATATATATATATATATATATATATATATATATATATATATATATTATCCCTGGGGACGGGGGAGAAAGAATAATTTCCACGTATTCCTTGCGTGTCGTAGAGGGCGACTAAAAGGGGAGGGGGCGGAAGGCTGGAAATCCTCCGCTCCCGCTTTTAATTTTCCAAAAGAAGGAACAGAGAAGGGGGCCAAGCGAGGATATTCCCTTTGAGGCTCAGTCCTCTGTCCTTAACGCTACCTCGCTAACGCAGCACAGTCATGTAATATAAAGTAGTACATCACACGAGGGGTTGGGGGGGTTTGGGGGGTCATTATCCTATTATGAAGGCAGTGTGTGTACTGCATGACTTGAGGGAGACGCGCGCCGCCGATACACAAGAGTCAGACAAACTGCCACCCAGATCTCAACCCTCCCGACCAGTACTAGCGTTCAGACCCAGTCACAGGCACCAGCCCCGGCCGTCGCCTCCACACTCCACTACACCCTCAATTAGACCTGCGAGGCGGGAGCAATGCCTTCAGATATCCACCCCAACGTACCTAGCCAGCGACTGCCCCCCCGACTCTGATGATATCGGGGCCCAGCGAGTGACTCAGTGTCGAGCAATGAAGGTTGGTGGTCTTACAGTGGTCAGCCGACGGGGATATGGTCCTCACAGTAGAGAGTACATTCAAAATTAAGACGTCCGAAAATATGGCTAGGTCAGCGCGTCCAACAGGTCACGGTGATTAGAGAGTCTCGTGGTTTACTGTGTCATGAAGACACTAAATTGGAAGGACATGACGAGCATTAGAGCAAGCGGAGAGCGTTATTTGCAGGGGCCCTTGAGTCCAGCGGCGGGTCCTGCGTTCCGCAGCAGCGCCACTGCCTCCCTTATGGTGTGGGTCATATCCTCAACGCAATCCAGGAACCGAGTCTTCCTCCTGCCGGGCGGACGACGTTCCAGGGTCTAGCCCGACGTGGGTGGTGAGGGGCGTTGGCGTCTGTGTCTATGGCGGGATGAGCCGTCGCCGGGATGACGCCACACGCACTCTGCCCTGCCGCCACATGCACCTCGAACGCAGTAGACTGGCGGGGAAATTATGTATTTTCCTCTAATGGAAGAAGAATGGGAGTGAGATTTTTCGCAACCTCGCCATCATCCAGAAATTCAAGCAATCTCAAATCAAGAGCGAGGTTCAAAGTCGCGTCACCATACTGAAGGATCATTGTGAACAGTCGTACCGCCCTGATCTAGAGTCGTACCGCCCTGACCTAGGGTCGTACCGTCGTGACCTAGGAACGTACCGTCGTGCTCTAGAGTCGTACCGTCGTGCTTCTAGAGTCGTAGTGAACTGTTCTGGAGACGTACCGCCCTGCTTCAGGGTCGTGCCGTAATGCTCTTGAGTCGTACTGCACGTCACACGACCCTGTCTCCATCTTCCTCCCACCAACTTAAGGAAAATATTACTTACATCCTCTGATCAGTCGTCCAGTATTCTAAGTAAGCCATCTTACGGTTCAGCGAGAAAAGCAATAATACTGCAGTATACACCTGCCCGAGGTAACAGGAGGAAGACAAGAATGATAAGGATTCCGTCTCGCTCGTTTAAATCCCGCTCAGGAACAACAGGACATACATATACCTCAGCTATTCATGGATCAGTATTCAGAGTAACTGTGAAATGGAAACCAACAAGTGAGAGACATGGAGGTAGGCGTGCGAGCGTCACAAGGTAGTCACAGTCTCTAGTTTCTTTACCCCCCTGGCTGGGAGGAGGTGGAAGCCACGGTTCTACAGAGGGCAGGCGAACAGCTTTCGTGCAGTTGTTTGGTCATGACTCACAATGAGGCTGGAGCTCACACACACACACACACACACACACGCACTACCTCAACACAATGTCTCACACAACACACATGCTCACAGTATGAGACAGGAATTACAACATTGCTATGATATGCTATGTTGTTGGGGTTATAATACATCTTTTAATCATTATTTTCTAATGACATCACAGAGCATATCTTCCCTGCTCGCCTGGCCTTTCTACAAAGCTTGCCTAAGACTTCCCTCCAGCCGGGAAGGTGGTGTGTGTGTGTGTGTGTGTGTGTGTGTGTGTGTGTGTGTGTGTGTGTGTGTGTGTGTGTGTGTGTGTGTATGTGTGTACAGAAACACACTGGCCATTCCATATTGAGCAAGAGAACACTGGACCAAACATGGACATCAGAGTATAGTTCTGGTCGGTCGAGCTATTACAATCACTCTTTACGGTGAAGGAAAAGATATGCTGACCTCTGCTATCTGTCTCTCATGGTCCAGCTTGGAGACGACTGGACGCTGGCAGAGAGAGGAACACGTATGGAGGAGAGCAAGACACCACAAAGGATCCAATGAGACACGCGGGAGGAATGCATCTGACACGCTAAATACAGGTAGTGTGGCGGGCACGAATGCTAACGCAAGAGGGAGTGGTGGTGTCGGCAGGTGTAAGGACATGAGAGGATGTGTGGCAACATGAGTGTATCACTTCTGGCGAGGCTCATGATGGGAGGAAGGCAATGACTGTCACAACGTGGAACGGTAAAGGGAGTACAGATCACTGCCAGGATTACGTAGAAATATATTCTTCATGTTACATCTGGCATGAAGTGTGGGAGGATAGTGAATAATACTGCTTAAAGAATTAGTGACCGAAGAGTTGATAACGAACAAGGTAAACTCAAGAGGGAGACAAGAATGTGTAGACCATGTTCTCCAACTAGAGCAGTCCAGACTGTTCTAAGAAGAAACAGACAAGTTTATGTATTTCCTACGTTTAAAAAAAATATCTTTGATAAAGATGATAGTTAAGGAATATGGTGAGCATATCATTCTACAGTGAGCATGGATTACTGATGAATAAATGCTCTTTCAAGTTCTTATAAAAGACGCAGGTCTCGCAAGGATGGGCTGATGGAATGACTGAAGTCAGGAAGTGTTTGATGTTATGGAAGCTAATGTTACCCACACTGGTTTAGTGTTCTATGGCTGCCAAAGAGGTAGTAGGTATGGGATGGACCAGAGAGAAACAACTTGAAACTAAAAATTCCAACTCAAATGATTCTTATTTTGTCATCATGGAGGGCAACACATTTCATGTGGTGAAACACAAGAAAGTGGTATGGAGGCTGAGAGGGAGAAAAAGACACCTTATAGAAACAGCTGATCACCGTAAATTAAACCTTTAAATTAGACCCACACAGATTATACCACTATATAGGTAGCAAGGTGGACTTACCTGTACACAGAGCAGCCTGAATACAAAATAAGAGCAAAAGCTGATTTAATCTCAAATTTCATTACATTTTCTCATAAAAATCGCTGGAGGACAGTAGTGAAGCGGGTTGAAAATATACGTCAATACATAACAACAGAGTGAAAGAAGAAGAATGTGTGGAAAGAGAGATCATTATCTGGGAGGGCGAAAATGAGTACGTTTGAAGGTATACTAGTTGCATGGGCTATAGATAAGAGTGTGTGGAGGAGGGTGGATGTGTTGGGAATGAAATGCTTGAGGACAATATGTGGTGTGAGGTGATTTGATCGCATAAGTAATGAAAGAGTAAGATAGATGTGTGGTAATGAAAAAAAAATATATATGATGTGCTGAAACGATGACATATGTAGGGAATGATTAATGAGAGGTTGATAAACAGGATGTATGTGTCAGAAGTGGACGGAACAAGGAGAACAGGGAGACCCAACTGGAGATGGAGGGATGGCGTGAAACAGATTTTGAGTGATCAGGGCCTAAACATGCAAGAGGGTGAAGGGCGTGCACGGAATAGAGAAAACTGGAGCGACGTGGTATACAGGGGTTGACTTGCAGTCAATAATCTGAACCAGGGAATATGAAGCGTCCCGGGTAAAAGGTCTGTGGGGTCCGGTTTTGCATAGGGAGCTGTGGTTTCGGCTCATTACACATGACAGATAGAGAATGGATGTTAACGGATGCAGCCTTTCTTCGTTTGTTAACGGCGCTACCTTTTCGCAAACGCAGATTCGGCGATCAAGTATTAAAAAAAAAATTATATATTGAGCATAATACTAACCCAGGTAAGTAAACAAACTTACATTAGAAAATGAGGACAAATGTGAGGGTTACAGTTAAACTGGTAATAAGACTGCCACAAGACACGCCCGAGACGAGTCGTGTGACAGCAATTACAGCGGTGGTGACGACGGTCCTGGGGCGTGACGGTGCCCTCAAGTGGTTCTTCATTGGTTAACATTGTCGTGGTGGCGGCGTCGCCACCGATACTCTTCTTGTACTGCAGCCAGTGACTGTGGGGCAACACAACCCACTCCTGGCGGGTCATGCTCGCACCTCCCCCTCAGGACAGACAGACGCCTCGGGCTGTCCTCGCGTTCCTGTACATCGAACTGCTGGTTATAACATGGCGGTCTGGTTCCTCCCAGCAGCGGCTCTTCGATGTCACTAAGCAGTCGTGTATACAGTCTGACGTCAGAATATGGGTTAAGTAAGAATGAACTAAGGAGTGACGTCTCTCGATGATGTCATCAACCAAGGAGTGACATCTCCAGATGATGTCATCAACCAAGGAGTGGCTTTTCTCGGTGATGTCGCCTTCTAACTTATAACCGTCATGCTCAAAGAATGACGGGGCTGTTATAACGAATGACGTCACGCTCAGCTACAGCAACGTACATCACATTCACACGTCACGTAGGAGGATCATGCAGCAGGAGGTGAGCAACAAGTACATAAATAAACACCCGCACGTGGAGCGTTTATCATTTGTTTACCTGTGAGGCAGGGAACTCACCCGTGAGGGGCGAGACCCCACAAGGTCAAACGGCGATGACGTGAGTCAGAGGTCAGAGGTGCGTCCCCTAGACGGTCAATCACGATAGCCATGACAATAGATGTGGCACAGACGGGAAACAGAAAGGCCAACATCTGCAGACGTGTGCAGCAGAACGTCTCACTGCACGGGGGACTGGGGGGAAAAGGTACCTGTGTACTACGTAGCTGAAATGAATATGATTAATGAATTGTCTTAACTTTGGGTAGCCACTGACCTCCGGACACAAGCTAAGAATCATCAGTTCACAAACACGTAGTCAACATTATCTCGAGTATCTAATAAGACGTCTTTGTACCAAATCTCAAGACGACTGGCTGAAGTACGTCTATGTATTGCCAAAATAATAATAATAATAATAATAATAATAATAATAAATAATAATAATAATAATAATAATAATAATAATAATAATGATGATAACAATAATAATAATTATAATAATGATAATAATAATAATAATAATAATGATAATAATAATAATAATAATAATAATAATAATAATAATAATAAACTAAAAACTGAGCCGAGGCAAAGATGGTCAGATGACAGTGTGGTGCGAGTAAAACGACATCTTTGTACCTTGGTTCATGTGCACCAGGTGAAGTAATCTGGCCAATCTGGTAAAAGACTATCTTTTTAGTGACGTTTGACCCCAGAGAACAGTAGAATGGCTTAAATCACAAATTCATCCTACGCAATGTATCGTTTCCTCTCAAGTGATTGAGACAGTGTGGAAGAATAGCTTTTACTATATACGTCCTGGGGTTGCTTAACCTGATGCCATAAAATGCTTTTAAAAGACCTAATTAAACAGGAGTACAAACGTAGGTAAGTCTACAACGTTCAGAGACAAGCAAACTCAAAATAAAGGTATGGCGCAAAGTTTGATTGTGAAGAAGAAGAAGGAGGAGGAGGAGGAGGAGGAGAAACTGAGGAAAAACTGTTTCCTTCATCAAGACATGAAGACTAACGCATCAGGAAGTTCAATTTTAAAGCACGGTAGGCGGGTGGTGGGCAGCAAGCGAGCAACTCCCTCCCATCGACTGTTAACACGACTCCCCACTTACCCACACACTTAATACACCCGGGTATCTACACACAATCTCTCACACATCACCGATGAGCCACAGGTCAAACATCGCCCCATAATTTGAGCGAAGTACGCCACTCAGCTCCCCGCCAAGTACCACTTCAGCCCCAGCCAAATACCTTCTCTTCCTCCATCTAGGCAAAGAAACCGTCGCTTACAGGGACCGTGAAAATAAACAAACCAAGTGGGTAGGGGAGCATCCTCGGTGTGTGTGTGTCACTATTTTACACACACACACACACACACACACACACACACACACACACACACACACACACACACACACACACACACACACACACACACACATATATATATATATATATATATATATATATATATATATATATATATATATATATATATATATATATATATATATATATTATTCATCATACTTAGTCGCTGTCTCCAGCGTTAGCAAGGTAGCGCAAGGAAAAAGACGAAAGAATGGCCCAACCCACCAACATACACATGTATATACATAAACGCCCACACACGCACACATACATAGCTATACATTTCAACGTTTTTTTTTTTTTTTTTTTTATACTTTGTCGCTGTCTCCCGCGTTTGCGAGGTAGCGCAAGGAAACAGACGAAAGAAATGGCCCAACCCCCCCCATACACATGTACATACACACGTCCACACACGCAAATATACATACCTACACAGCTTTCCATGGTTTACCCCAGACGCTTCACATGCCTTGATTCAATCCACTGACAGCACGTCAACCCCTGTATACCACATCGCTCCAATTCACTCTATTCCTTGCCCTCCTTTCACCCTCCTGCATGTTCAGGCCCCGATCACACAAAATCCTTTTCACTCCATCTTTCCACCTCCAATTTGGTCTCCCTCTTCTCCTCGTTCCCTCCACCTCCGACACATATATCCTCTTGGTCAATCTTTCCTCACTCATTCTCTCCATGTGCCCAAACCATTTCAAAACACCCTCTTCTGCTCTCTCAACCACGCTCTTTTTATTTCCACACATCTCTCTTACCCTTACGTTACTTACTCGATCAAACCACCTCACACCACACATTGTCCTCAAACATCTCATTTCCAGCACATCCATCCTCCTACGCACAACTCTATCCATAGCCCACGCCTCGCAACCATACAACATTGTTGGAACTACTATTCCTTCAAACATACCCATTTTTGCTTTCCGGGATAATGTTCTCGACTTCCACACATTTTTCAAGGCTCCCAAAATTTTCGCCCCCTCCCCCACCCTATGATCCACTTCCGCTTCCATGGTTCCATCCGCTGACAGATCCACTCCCAGATATCTAAAACACTTCACTTCCTCCAGCCTCTCACCATTCAAACTCACCTCCCAATTGACTTGACCCATTTCAACGTATACATATATATATATATATATATATATATATATATATATATATATATATATATATATATATATATATATATATACAAACATATACATATATACACATGTACATATCCATACTTGCTGCCTTCATCCATTCCCGTCGCTACCCCGCCACACATGAAAATGGCACCCCGCTATCCCCGCGCGCGCGCGCGAGGTAGCGCTAGAAAAAGACAACAAAGGCCAAATTCGTTCACGTTCAGTCTCTAGCTGTCATGTGTAATGCACCGAAACCACAGCTCCCTTTCCACATTCAGGCCCTACAAAACTTTCCATGGTTTACCCCAGACACTTCACATGCCCTGGTTCAATCCATTGACAGCATGTCGACCCCAGTATACCACATCGTTCCTATTCACTCTATTCCTTGCACGCCTTTCACCCTCCTGTATGTTCAGGCCCCGATCACTCAAAATCTTTTTCACTCCATCCTTCCACCTTCAATTTGGTCTCCCACTTCTCCTCGTTCCCTCCACCTCTGACACTTATATCCTCTTTGTCATTCTTTCCTCAATCATTCTCTCCATGAGACCAAACCTTTTCAATGCACCCTCTTCTACTCTCTCAACCACAATGTTACCCTTTCATTACTTACTCGATCAAACCACCTCACATCACATATTGTCCTCAAACATTTCATTTCCAACACATCTAACCTCCTCCGCACAACCCTATCTATAGCCCACGCCTCGCAACCATGTCATATTGTGGGAACCACTATTCCTTCAAACATACCCATTTTTGCTCTCTCAGATAAAGTTCTCGCCTTCCGCACATTTTTCAACGCTCCCGGAACTTTCGCTCCCTCCCCATCCTCTGACTCACTTCCGCTTCCATGGTTCCATACGCTACCAAATCCACTCCCATATATCTAAAAACACTTCACTTCCTCCAGTTTTTCTCCATTCAAACTTAGCTCCCAACTGACTTGTCCCTCAACCCTACTGTACCTAATAACCTTGCTCTTTTTCACATTTACTCTCAACTTTCTTCTTTCACACACTTTACCAAACTCACTCACTAACTTCTGCAGTTTCTCACCCGAATCAGCCACCAGCGCTGTATCATCAGCGAACAGCAACTGACTCACTTCCCAAGCTCTCTCATTCACAACAGACTGCATACTTGCCCTCTCTCCAAAACTCTTGCATTCACCTCCCTAATAACCCCATCCATTTCCCGCGTCAGCGAGATGTCGTCAAGAACAGATGACACAGCCTTAGAGGGAAATATCCTCACTTGGCTCCCATCTATATACATATATATATATACATACATACATATATATATATATATATATATATATATATATATATATATATATATATATATATATATATATATATATATATACATATATTATCCCTGGGGTTAGGGGAGAAAGAATACTTCCCTTGTATTCCCTGCGTGTCGTAGAAGGCGACTAAAAGGGGAGGGAGCGGGTGGCTGGAAATCCTCCCCTCTTTTTTTTTTTCCAAAAGAAGGAACAGAGAAGGGGGCCAGATTAGGATGTTCCCTCAAAGGCCCAGTCCTCTGTTCTTAACGCTACCTCGCTAACGCGGGAAATGGCGAATAGTTTGAAAAAAAAAAAAAAAAAAAAATATATATATATATATATATATATATATATATATATATATATATATATATATATATATATATATGGGGGTCGAGAAAGGAAGAACAAAGGCATGAGAAAAGTATGAGTGAGGCAGAAGGGAGGGATGCCTCATGCCTACCTCATCTACATCCACACATACCTCATCCACACTGTCTCACCTGTTCACCCGCCACATGTCGGCAACAAAGACAATTACGCTCGAAGGGGCTGTCAGGTAATTACTTTCAGAAGTTTAACAAGTCTTTTTCGAAGGGTATTAAAAAGCTTCAATTATTCAAAGTTTATAAAGGTCTCCTGATTAAAACGGGGGTGTTGCCAGGAGGATAGTCAACGGAGTTGTTGCTAACAGGCCAGTTAACGGAGGTGTTTCCACGAGGATAGTCAACGGAGTAGTTGCCAAGAGGCCAGTTAACGGAGGTGTCGCTAAGAGGATAGTCAACGGAGTAGTTGCCAAGAGGCCAGTTAACGGAGGTGTTGCTGAGAGGATAGTCAACGGAATTGTTGCTAACAGGCCAGTTAACGGAGGTGTTGCCGGGAGGATAGTCAACGGAGTAGTTGCCAAGAGGCCAGTTAACGGAGGTGTTGCTGGGAGGATAGTCAACGGAGTAGCTGCCAAGAGGCCAGTTAACGGAGGTGTTGCCAAAACGCCAGTCAATGGAGTTGTTGCCGAGAGACCAATTAACAGAGGTGCTGCCAAGAGGGTAGTCAAAGGTAATGCCACTGGGCCAGTCAACGCAAGTGCTGCCAAGAGGCCAGTCACAAAGGAGCTGTTGCCAAGATGAGTCACTCCACGGTACAGAAGCTGACAGACAGCAAGACGCCACACAGACAGACAGTCAAAATGATCAACTCACATACCAACAGCAACATATACAAGAAAAAAATACTTGCATTAAGAGATTTATCGATGAAAGATCTAGCATACTTTAACCTGGATCCAATAGAATATATCTTCTCAAACTCATCATCAATAAACTCTGGACAGCAATGCCCTAAGGAACATGGTCTATGTTCCTTAAGGCATTACGTATTTGCAATCCAGAGTTTATTGATAATGAATTTGAAAAGATATATTCTAGTGGATCCAAGTTAAAGTATCCCAAATCTTTCACTGATAAATCCCTTAACTGGCAAAACAATCATCTTGACACCAAGAACCTTTTAGTTCTCCCTTTTAGTAAAAACCATATTTCCCATGTTACTTGTATCATTTATTGCAAATGTTGCCTTCAGCAACAACAATACTATAAAGAATATCTTAATCTGAAACTCACCAGAACGTTCTACAGGATGCATCTATAGAGTACCATGTAGAAACTGTGATAAGTTTTATTTGGGCAGACTGGCAAGGATCTTTCTGTTAGACTTAAGCAACATTTACATAGTATAAGAACAGGACAAGAATCAAATGCCTTGTTTAATCATGTTGATAATGATGATGATTGTACTGATTGGAGTAATGCCCTCTCAGTTATTGACTCTTACTTTTATACCATGAAAAATATGATTGAATTGTCTATCACTAGACACACAGAGAATTCTAACATTAATGTCAGTGAAGGTCTATACAAACTGGATAGCTTATTGTTGATGAAATTTGTAAACAGATCCCCTTCTTGTCCAAATAATAAACTTATGATACGCATGTTGCCAGACTTGAACGCGCGGACCTCCATTTGGGCAGCCACTTGTTCACCAAATGACGTCTTAGCTACATCTCTTCGTTGTATATCAACTGACTGTTGTACTCCTTTCTTGTGTCTCCCCTGATGATGTGATTATCTCACGAAAGTGCACTTGGGAGTTTATTGTGTGTCATTTCCCCGTGGACTCAGGAATATACTTGATCACGCGTTCAATTGTCATCCTTTCCAATATATATATATATATATATATATATATATATATATATATATATATATATATATTTTTTTTTTTTTTTTTTTATACTTTGTCGCTGTCTCCCGCGTTTGCGAGGTAGCGCAAGGAAACAGACGAAAGAAATGGCCCAACCCCCCCCATACACATGTATATACATACGTCCACACACGCAAATATACATACCTACACAGCTTTCCATGGTTTACCCCAGACGCTTCACATGCCTTGATTCAATCCACTGACAGCACGTCAACCCCGGTATACCACATCGCTCCAATTCACTCTATTCCTTGCCCTCCTTTCACCCTCCTGCATGTTCAGGCCCCGATCACACAAAATCTTTTTCATTCCATCTTTCCACCTCCAATTTGGTCTCCCTCTTCTCCTTGCTCCCTCCACCTCCGACACATATATCCTCTTGGTCAATCTTTCCTCACTCATCCTCTCCATGTGCCCAAACCACTTCAAAACACCCTCTTCTGCTCTCTCAACCACGCTCTTTTTATTTCCACACATCTCTCTTACCCTTACGTTACTCACTCGATCAAACCACCTCACACCACACATTGTCCTCAAACATCTCATTTCCAGCACATCCATCCTCCTGCGCACAACTCTATTCATAGCCCACGCCTCGCAACCATACAACATTGTAGGAACCACTATTCCTTCAAACATACCCATTTTTGCTTTCCGAGATATATATATATATATATATATATATATATATATATATATATATATATATATATATATATATATATATATAGTATTCACAGAAATATAACAGTCAGTTGATATACAACGAAGAGACGGAGCTAGGACGCCATTTGGTAAACATGTGATTGTCCAAGACAGACAACGAACGTATCATAAGCTTATATGGACAAGGTGAATTGTTTACAAATTCTATCAACAATAAAGTTATCCAATTTGTATAGACCTTCACTAATATTAAGGTTTTAATTCTTTGTGTATTTAATAATCGAAGATCCGATGATATTTGTCGTGGTACTAGAATCAGAGTTAAGAAGTGAGATGGCATTATTCCAGTCAAAACAATGATCATAGTTTTTAACGTGATTAAACAAGGCATTTGATTCTTGTCCTGTTATTATACTATATTTATGTTGCTTAAGTCTAAAAGAAAGATCATTATCAGTCTGCCCAACATAAAACTTAATAATTTCTACATGGCACTTTATAGATGCTCCAGGAGAATTCTCTGGTGAGTTCTTGATTAAGATATTCTTATAGTATTATTGTTCCTTAGGATTTAAGCAACATGGGAAGTAAAGTAAAATTATCATCAAAAGGGAGAACTAAAAGATTCTTGGTGTCTATGGGAGGTTTGGGCTCAACTCTATAAAATGATTTCTTTGCTAACTTAAGGGATAATCAATGAAAGATCTAGGGTACTTTAACTTAGATCCAAAAGAATGCATCTTCTTAAACTCATCATCAATAAACTCTGGACTGCAAATACGTAATGCGTAATACGTAACATTTCAATCTACGTTCCTTAGGACATTACGTATTTGCAGTCCAGAGTTTATTGATGATTATATATATATATATATATATATATATATATATATATATATATATATATATATATACACACACACACACTACACACACACACACACACACACAAAATAAAAGCCAAGGACTTCGCACCATAACGTATATCGATGGTTCTGAACGGATACGAAAGAAATAACTGCAAAGAGAAGTTGTAACAGCATCGAAAACACTAGCCAGTCTCAACACAGGCATTCCTAAAGATACTACTGGCCATGACAGTAGTGTCTTTGATGATCCGAACAACAGATCAGTCAGAGGAAGACAAACACAAACAAGTAGAACGTTAAACAAGAACAGAAGTAAACACAAGCAATAAAGAAAACGGCAATTACCAAGTAAACATCCTCAGAAAGAAACAAAATAATCAGAGCCAAAACAAGACAAAATAGCAACAAAAACATAGTTCAAAAAGACACACATAAGACCAGATGAACACACACACACAATAATAGGAGCCATTATCACATGCAGTAACGAGGTATATAAGGATAACAAAGACAGGACTCACGAGAAACAGGGCCACTGAGAGAGAGAGAGAGAGAGAGAGAGAGAGAGAGAGAGAGAGAGAGAGAGAGAGAGAGAGAGAGAGAGAGAGAGAGAGAGAGAGAGAGCCAACAAGAATGGCGCTACGCTGTTGCCTCCCAGGCCTCCGACTGACCTCTCGGGCCAGCCTTGAACCTGCTTCTTGGTATTGTTGCTCAAGTGTCAACCAAACACTGATATGCACACACACACACACACACACAAAAAGAAAAAAAAAATAGAATCAGAGAATATATTTCAATACGAGGAGATACACGGTGAAAAACATACTATTTAAATACTTCAAGAAACATCAAGTAAGTTACCGTAAACTGGTGCGTGACATATCAAGGAAGTTACTGTAAATTGATTCGTGATACATCAAGGGAGTTACTGAAAATTGATACATGATATATCAAAGAAGTTACTGTAAATTGTTCGGGGATAATGGGGGGAAAGTTACTGAAAATTGATACTGATATATCAAAAAAGTTACTGTAAATTGTTTTCTGATAAAAAGGGAAGTTACAAAAAATTTTGATAAAAGATAATAAAAGGAATTACGAAAACGTAAATAAAAAAAAAGGGGAAAGTTACGAAAAGGGTAATGATTTCGAATTTTTTAAATTAAAAAGGGTTTTTTACCCAAGGGGCCAAAAATTTTTAAAATTTGAAAATTAAAAATTTTTAAAATTTTCTAAACCCAAAAGGGGTTTTAAAAATTTGAAAATGTAATCCAAAAAATTATTAAAAATTGTTCAATCCCTCGGGGTTTCCCCTAAAATTGATCGGGTTACAAAGGGTTACGGGAAAAATTATTTGATCATAAAAGGGGTTTATGTTTCCCCAAAAACCCCCCCAAAGGACAAATTGTTCCTGATTCAAGGGATTCCAAAAGTCATGTTTATTTTTTTTTTCTATACTCGGGGGATTTAAAAATTGAGATTATATGAACACTTATTCCTGTGAAGAACTCTTGAGAAATATTTGGCCCATACACCTGCAACTAAAGGATCGCTTGTTCATTCTAAAGTTTATGTTTTACGTATTCAAACTTGCTTTGTATTACACAAATGATGCTACCTCTGTTGCTGTTAGCATCACTTACTATCCTGTAACTGTATATCATGCATTTGATGTATCCTAAACCTCCCTTCCCCCAAGACGGGAGTGGAACCCCATTGGGTTCCTGGGCCCCACTTGGGCCAACCTGTCACCCTCCAGTGTCCATGTACTGTACCCACTGTACACTCTATAATGTCCTCCACCTACCCCTAGATATGTACCCTTCACCCATACCCGTCAGAGAAATGCTTTACATAGACCATTAGTATATGAAAACTGAAAACAAAAAACGACCAGTCAAATACAGACCCTTCTCATTAAGGCTAATAATATCATTGATAAATTTGGTTATCATGATGTATGTTCAGGAGGTACAGTGTTGCCGGCATCTGTTCAACATTACCTGTATGACGGCTCGTCGCCCCACAGTCCCCGAGAATTCAATGGTCAGCAGCTATGAACCTATGGCCGTGACCTACGCGACCTCAGCAGTGACAAGCAGTAAAGTGCAGCTGGAGGAAGTGCATTAGATACGTTCTTGATCTTTGCCCTGGCATTCACGGTGACCTTCGTCGTCATGTCCGCTCCTTCACTCAAGGAACTGTTCGAGGAGGTAGGATTTCTCCCTACTGTAAAGAGAGCCATTCAAACCTGTGTAAACTAGATCGGTTTTCCTTTTTTTTCATTTTCTTGCGGATGATGGCGATGAGAAGTGGTTGCCCGTTACTAATTTTGAAAATCATGTGGTATACAACTTGCATCTAAATACATACAGAAGTGTTTCCCGAAAGCCAGCTAAGAATCTAAAAATGGAAATGAGCAAATGAGACCATTTCTTCGTCTCCTCCTGACGCTACCTCCCTAACGCAGGTAATGGCGACCAACCATATAAAACAAACATATATATATATATATATATATATATATATATATATATATATATATATATATATATATATATAAACAGCATCCATGATGACAAATGGGGATATAATGAGGAGATGCAGAAACACAAGGATGGAGCCGATACTTTATTCTAGACTTTTCGACACCAAGGGAAAAACACAAGCTTATATATATGTACGTAGACGCATCGTTCCTCGTCCCGCTGGCCTCGTTCCCGTTGGTTCTCGTGTACATAAGCTTGTGTTTTGCCCTGATGTATTGTTCTGCTTGAAGAAGACATTGTGTCGAAACGTCTCGAATAAAGTCACGGCTCCAACTTCCTCTTTCTCCATATCCTCATTATCTCCATATATATATATATATATATATATATATATATATATATATATATATATATATATATATATATATATATATATATATATATATATCACACCAGACTGTGACGGTAAAGTGGTTACAACGCAAGTGAGAGGTCATCGGCGACACTAGACGGAAACAAGTAGACCACGAGAGGTGGGTGACTCTCAGTAGGAAGAGTGAGGATGAGAGGACTGTTTTATGAGTGAGTGCTTGGGCTACGCTCATGTAAGGGACAGGATCCCCACGGTTGGGCGATCTGAATGTAAGAGTGAGCAGTGTGGCAGTTGAGGGAGGCACGGAATACCTATAGTGTGAAAACTGGATGCAGCTAATCAAGCTTTGTGCTGAAGAAAAATGTAGTGACCAGAAATACTTGGTTTATGAAAAGGGGCATATATGTAGGTGAGTGGGAATAGGGTCAATACGGCATTATCGATTATATACTAACTGGTAGGTATGCACAGGAGAGATTGGGGTATGTAAATGTGCTGATAATTTGTTGGAGGTGAGGGTGAAAGTTTGGAGTGGCTTTAAGAAAACGGAAACTGACATGGGTGGGAAGGAAAGGTGAATGTGAGAGAGCGAGGAAAAGAGGAGTGTTAGCAGAGATACTGGGAGATAATGGGTGAAGAATGGCATAAGGTGAGGGTAAATGCAACAATAGAAGTGGGCGAGAAGTGGACACGGTGTAAGAAAACAACGTTCACGCGTGTAAGTGCACTGTGTGATGAAGGTGGGATGTGGACGTACGAGAGAGGGTAGTGACTGGTGGCATGAGGAAGTCAGTATGCTGATAACAGAAAAATTCAGAAGTGTATGGATGGTGTCTACAAGGAAGGAGTGCGAGTGATTGGAAGATGTACAAGTAGAAGCAGCTGGAGGTCATGAGGAAAGTGAAGAACCCGAAAAAGAGGGAAAATGAGAGAAAGAGGGGGCAGGGAAAGATAGATAAACCTGAGGAAGAATAAGCAAATATTTTGGAATGAGGTAAACAGTATGGGGAGAACAAGAGAACAAATGGGAATTTCAGTGTGGGGGACAGATAGAGAACAGCTAACAGGTAAAAAAGTGAAAAAGGGTCGAAGTGAGTATTCTGAAGGACTGTTGTATGTGTTTTCCTATATGGTAGCAGGTGCAGGAAAGTTTGGGAAGAGGTGGTATGAGAGACTATGGCGTTTGGTTTGGTGAAGAGAAAGGGGGTGGGGAAAGCTTTGCTTATGATGTAGTGTGGCAAAGGGCAGGAGTGGATGGGACTGCGGTCATTAATTCTCAAGAAAGCGTGAACTAATGTCACTGTCTCTGTCGATGTTCGATGACACTTTTTGTGAAGGTTAAGATGGCTGTGTCTGAAGGCATAAGGGTGCCGATGGTGTTGCATGTGTACGAGTCATGGAGCCTTAGAGCGACACAGCGGAAAAGAGTGGATGTGCTGGAAATGAAATCTCTGAGGCCTCCGTGCTGTAGTGGTTAACGTTACCAACCATGGTCAGTATGGGCCATCCCAGGGTCGAACCCGTATTGGTTCGAAAGTTGGCAGTCTTACACCCAACCTAGGTGTTCATCTTTCCCTCGGTATTGGTCGATAAATGGGTACCTGGTTTAGAGTGGTGTGTGTGTGTGTGTGTGTGTGTGTGTGTGTGTGTGTGTGTGTGTGTGTGTGTGTGTGTGTGTGTAGGAGTAAAGAAATGATACATACACACATGGTTAAGAGGAGGAGCAACACGAATGTAAAACTCTCCCCAAAACACACAAGTAGTGATCGCAAATACATAGTAATCACACATAGGGTTATAAGCGTCACTTACAAGGAGTTATATCGAGAATGAAAGTCACCTTCGGCAAGGCAGTATCTTTGTCTGTGGACAAAAAGGAGTTCAGAATCACTGAGGAACTTCTCAATCCACAACTTTGAAGGCCATCATTTCCTGGCTCCTGCTTGGAGCTGTAGAAGCACCGTAAAAGGGGAGAGAGAGAGAGAGAGAGAGAGAGAGAGAGAGAGAGAGAGAGAGAGAGAGAGAGAGAGAGAGAGAGAGAGAGAGAGAGAGAATGTGCTACAGATAAGGTTGCGACCCACCAGTCTAAAGCGTTCGAGTTGAAATCTTAACAGGCCACCCGACACACAGCCAACCCAGCTGTTCATCCTTCCTTCTGGGGCTGGTTGATACACGGGTGAAGCACCTGGCATAAGCCGGGGTGTGTACACCCAACACATAACTCATCTTTACGGATGTTCTATGGATGTCAAAATGGACAGAACGGCTCGTATTGTCTCGGTAAGGTTGGTATGCGTGAATGTGAGACGCATTTCTTGATACTTATGGTAACTGCTCTCTATATTAATTACTCTCGAAATGAAGAACTTAATAAGAATTTGAAACAGTTTTATAAAGATCTTTTCTATCGCACCCACTCCTTACCTTTCCACACTTTGCTGACAGCAACCTTGAGAAACTCAATCCTCTGTGGACCTTATCTTTATGGGGTTATCCAAGGAGACTTTACGACTAAGTCAGCGACAAAATAATGATCAACGTAAACATAAACCTTGAGCTGCTACGTTTCAACCCAGGGCTGAAAGGGGTTCCTCATCGAGCGTCGTCAGGCTGTAGGCTTCCTGGAGGCCTTGTCCACCTTCCAGCATCATCCCCCTACCCTTCTCACTTGTGTCTTCCCACAACACACAAAGTTAAGATCTATGCATAGCCTTATCATTTTTGCCTTGGGGGGGACCGAAGTACTTGATGAGAGCACTACAGTGAGTTAAAGACAGGTATAAGCAAAGACAAAAAGCTCTCCGTTTAGAACGGTGGTCCCCAGCTATTTGCAAGCTCGCAATTACTGACTCGTCTTCCCTCTACTTTCTGTACACAGAAAATTTCATCTTAAGTCCTCAAGTCCTTGAGTTACTCAAGAAAAATTTAGCGTAAACGTATATCCTAAGATCCCATTTCACACGAACACACAAAAATATTCTACGTTTTGCTGGCTACTGGAACTTTCAAGACCCTGTACTACGAACCATCTGGATTGGCCTTGGCATACCCTCTTAGGGTAAGCAAACCACTGGCGAGAACCACAGGTCTCGAATGCTCTCAAAGGCCTCCAACCACGAAGCGTTTCCAAAAGGTTCATCATCACTCGGAAAAAAAAGACTGTGGTCCTGCACAGCGGTGCATCAATACCCTTGCCCCGTAGCATCACCCACCTGGACAGTGTGCTAGGCCTTAGCTCCTCCAGGTTGTGCGGCTCACCGTGTTTCTCGACGTCACTTTGGACGACGTCACACTGCCAACATCAAACCTTCTAGCCATTGTCATGACCCTCGCCGACTCCCTGCACCAGTAATTGATAACATCACAACATTTAAAACTTTACAAACTCTCCTGTACCTCCTCCGCCCGATCGAACTCCTTGTCCACGACACAGTAAGGACTGCATGAAGAAGTGGTGAGACGGGGCGTACAAGACCCTTCTTGGTTCCTCTTATGTTATTGAGGGGGCGTACAAGACCCTTCTTGGTTCCTCTTATGTTATTAAACATTATTGATACAACATTGTATTTTCCCAAATTTCATTATATCCATTCTCATCTCTTTCGATGAGTTATTCACAAGTATGTATGTACTTTGGTGAATATATGTGTATAACTGTAAAGCTCTTTGACACCTTAATCCGACTTTGACGGCCTTGTTATAACCTAAAATAATAGCATTTAGTACCTTGTTCAGAATGACCTTGTTCAGAATGACCTTGTTCAGGATGTTGTTAAATGTTTACCCGGAAACATGCAATCGACGTACCATTATTATTTTCTCGAATACATTCCTCATCTGAAGCTTCGTTATCGTAGCACTATCAATTTACAGACAATTCTAGATGTCTTGGTAATGTTGGTTTTATGTCAAGCGGAGAGAAAACGAATGTCATTTATCTCACCGATCGAATGAGGAGGCTCCCACCTGCTCAGTCTTTAAATGACAATACATTTTCCACACCCACTCTATCTCTCTCACATTCACTCTGTTCGTGCAGTGTGGTTAATACTCCTTTAAATTGTCAGTAAGAAGCCTTGTCCACAAGCAGGACGCTGCCAGAAACGCATGGCCGTGAAACAAGAAATGAAAAATACAGATTCCATGGGAGCTTCTGCCTCCCGGCTAACCTCATAACCCATTACAGACGCGTGGTTCTCCTCCCACTCGCTCTGCATTCACAAGCACCTCCTAACAGGCGAGTCTTTACCGTCCGGAGATACATAGACCACATGCCTCGTGAGAGGTCATTCCCCCCCCTACAACCTGCACCATACAGCAGGAATCCCTCAGGGAAGATCATAAATAAAACAAGGTTCTGAAGGGACTCCTGTGCTCTCCCTCTGTGGTGTTGTTGCTCTGCACTTTATTTGCTGGTGCGAGTTGCGGCCACATGTGGCGGGTGTGGGTACCTCCATACCGAGAGTACTTGATGTGTTCTTCTTTTTCATTGCGCTTCAAACCTGCAATGTTTGATGGGTATTCGATTTTACTCCTTTTTTGCCAAGGGAAGTAAGGTAGACGACGCAGACGCTCCGCTACCTTTTTCTGTTCAGCGAGGGATGACGCACTTCCTACTGAATTCATTAGAGGGATATTGGGAGTCCTTCCAACACTGAATGGAGGAGAGATACTTAATGGGCAGCACACACTGAATAGTGATGTCTTCTACTGACGGCAGCATTAGGTTCCCCCCAAGTGCGTAGTAAACATCGCATGCACACATTCTTTCACAGGGAGGCAGAGGGACAAGCTCCTGGAAATATCTGAGCACCAGTATACAAAAGGCTCCAGGTCAGCGTAACTTACGTCTCCGCTGAAGAAAAGATGACCTTAAGATCGTCCATCTCGTCACCGTACCAGCAGCACGGCAAGGTCAATGAAGACCCCAAGCGCCACATGCAGCTGGGTAGCTTATCTCTCTGCGGAGAATAAAGCGAGTACGAGAGAGAGAGAGAGAGAGAGAGAGAGAGAGAGAGAGAGAGAGAGAGAGAGAGAGAGAGAGAGAGAGAGAGAGAGAGAGAGAGAGAGAGGGAGGAGGGTGTGTGTCACTGACGACGTAACAGTCTAATAGAGATCACAGACAGACACGTGAAGCTGAGGGTCGCGTGTGGTATCACTCCAGCCATCACCTGAACCCTCATACACAGCAACAGCCGGGCACGACCGAGGATGTTCAACCACGAGTTGCAAAGATACGTTCTCACTCCCCGCTCCATTTGTTTCCAGATGGCTAGACGTCTTCATACAGTGATTATGGGAATATTATCGGCTAGTTATGAGGGCAATGCTTAATGGAAAGGGAGGCAAGTTCCCGACGCCGTAGGAGCAGCTCTCTTAATACTTTCCGTCCATGGAAAACTGAGGATACCCAGTGAGAAGCAGAGCACAGCTTGCCGTCAGAGGCAGGTGTACCCTGTGACGTCACTAAGGGCTAGTGTACCCAGTGACGTCACCAAAATTCTGCCGTGGGTGACACAAACCCGGTGAGTCCAGTGCTCCAGGTGGCGGGGGGGAGGGGGGGGGAAGGGGTGGGGGTGTTGTGCATTTACCTACGCTCCGAGCCAGCCACACCACAACCTCTCCACCCTCAATGGCCGGCCACCCTGCGTCGCACACAAGCTTTGCGCATTTTTCTTTTCTTTGTCCGAAAACGCAAAAAAACTAGGTGTTAGCACAGAGTCCCGTCTCAGTAGATGCTATCGTCTGGAAGTGGTTGTTCAAGGTAGTTTACCTCCAGGGGCCTCATTACCAGCACCTGGCACGTGTGTGTCTTGCACCACAGGGGCCCCTCTATGGGGTGAAACCGTGTCTGTTCTTTGAACTCTATCTTGGAGCTCTCCAAAAAAGTGTCTCGATCTTCCAGGTGGTGCTTTGAACTCGATGAGGACGGCCTTCATGACCCCAGTAGCGACAGGCCTAATGCCCAGATAACCAGCCAACCTCGGGCCATGAAAAAAAAAAAAACCCATCCCCAGCCTCACTATAACCAGTCCGCTGGCCTCCTCCGCTTTGTCCTCCCACGCCACGCAGACCTCCCTCCGCCAGCCTGCCCTCCCAGCCGCGCGCGCGCCTTCGCCTGCCCGAGACCCACAGCCTGCTGGATGGGCTCTTTCATATTTGGCTGGCAAGCTATGTTGCCTGTTCCAGTTGCTGTCTGGAAAGCTTGTTGCCTGTTCCAGTTTCTGTCTGGAAGGCTTGCTGCCTGTTCCAGTTGCTGTCTGGAAGGCTTGTTGCCTGTTCCAGTTGCTGTCTGGAAGGCTTGATGCCTGTTCCAGTTTCTGTCTGGAAAGCTTGTTGCCTGTTCCAGTTGCTGTCTGGAAAGCTTGTTGCCTGTTCCAGTTGCTGTCTGGAAGGCTTGTTGCCTGTTCCAGTTGCTGTCTGGAAGGCTTGTTGCCTGTTTCAGTTGCTGTTTGGAAGGCTTGTTGCCTGTTTCAGTTCCTGTTTGGAAAGCCTGTTGCCTGTTCCAGTTGCTGTCTGGAAGGCTTGTTGCCTGTTCCATGTGCTGTTTGGAAAGCTTGTTGTCTGTTCCAGTTGCTGTCTGGAGGGCTTGTTGCCTGTTCCAGTTTCTGTCTGGAAGGCTTGCTGCCTGTTCCAATTGCTGTTTGGCAAGCCTGTTGCCTGTTCCAGTTGCTGTTTGGAAGGCCTGTTGCCTGTTCCAGTTCCTGTCTGGAAGGCCTGTTGCCTGTTCCAGTATCTGTCTGGAAGGCTTGTTGCCTGTTCCAGTTGCTGTTTGGAAGGCTTCTTGTCTGGTTGGCTATTTGGTTCATCCAACAGCTGTTTGGCTGATTAGGTGCCCAGTTTGCTGGTTGCCAGGCTGTCTAATAGCATGATCAGTGGCTAGCTGCCCGCCTGACTGACAGACTGGTTGGCTCGCTGCCTGAACTGAGAGTTACTGGCAGTTGGCTCGTGGGCTGACTGTCAATAGGTTACTGGCAAGTCGACTACAGTTAAATGACTGAATGTACAATGAGCAGCAGTTCACTTTTTGGTTGGGTGACTACGGACTGGGTGGATGACCACGTATTAGGTGGGTGACAACGGAGTGGGTGGATGACCACGTATTAGGTGGGTGACTACGGAGGGATGACCAAGTATTAGGTGGATGACTACGGAGTGGGTGGATGACCACGTATTAGGTGGATGACTATGGACTGGGTGGATGACCACGGACTAGGTAGATGACTACGAACTAAATAGATGACTGTTTAACCGCCGACTGAAGACTGACTTAGACACTGAAAGGGTAACCAGCTGTGGATTGAAGAACTAAACGGCAAGTGAGTGGGACAACACATTAGACTGGCTGTTAGTCCCTTGAGCAAGATGGTACAACTTTTTAACGAGATGGTACAACCCGTGAGTAAGAACGGTACAACGCTTGAACACGATGGTACAACCTATGAGTAAGAACGGTACAACCCTTGAACACAATGGTACAACCCGTGGGTAAGAACGGTACAACCCTTGAACACAATGGTACAACCCGTGGGTAAGAACGGTACAACCCTTGAACACGATGGTACAACCCTTCAGCAGGAAATCTGGGGATGATTTTTCCTGCCTTCAAAACTCATGCCATCGCATCTAAGGACTTTACCATCGTGGTACAATAGTGGTTCCTTCGAGCTCAAGAGATTAACTGACTGGTTCACTGGTGAGTGGTAGCTGGTCGTGGCTGCCTGGTGAAGGACTGGTCGGTCGCCCAGGGACTGAGTGGATCACACAGGCGACTGTGTTCTGGCTCTTCATTAGCAAGACAGTTACACTGATTGGCAGCCAGTTGCACACTCTCTGATTGGCAAGTTGACGTCTGAGTGTCAACTTACTTTTACTGGCATTCTGGCTCGTTGGATAAACGAGAGGTAGGCTGGTACAGTGTCCAGCTGGTGACTGGACAGCTTCATTATGAGACAGCTGGCGTTCCCAGGGTACCGCCTGGAACTACTTATCGGTCCTTGCGTTCAGAAATTTTCGACTGACTGGCAAGTGAGTCGGTGGAAGTCGACTGACTGACTGACTGAATGGCTGATAGAGCGAAAACACTTCCTCAGGGTCCAGTAATCAAGAGAGCTGGCTGCTGAGCTGTGTCTGTGATGGGGAAGAACAAAACGCGATATCACACACACACACACACACACACACACACACACACACACACCATCAACATTACACCCACAAACACAAACTAACACACCCACTAACTCCAAGAAAAAAATCCAAATGACGTAAAAAGAACGGAAAGCCATAGAAAACGGAGAACAAAAGATCCACTATAGCTAGGGGCCGAAAAAAAGATCGACTTAGGGGGAGAACTGGAATGAAAGACGTATACACAGACGCTTGCTGGATTATCAGTGAACAACAAGGAACTGGAGTTTAAAAATCATAAAGGTAGAAACCAATCCAGACGGTTCAGACAAAGCTAACACTAAAAGGAAGACTTACGTTCTGCATTACTCAAAGGATACGTAGAATTAAGGAAGGAAAGAGAAGACAAAGGCATGGGAGGACGAAGTCTGGTTTACATAGTCAAAGGTGACGTCAAATTTCAGGAGCTGCTGGTGGCTGATGGATCCGTCAGCCATACTAATGTAATGAGAACATTATAATTCACAATCGAGTAAGTTTTTAAATCACTGAAAGAAGAAGAAAAAAAAAACTATGGGAAGTCTGCAATCTTAGTGGTCGACACCTCGATGGTACAAGGCAACAGAATACAGCTACCAGGACGAGAGAACTTGGCAGTTTTCCCATCCGTGTGTGAGCCTCGAAGCTACAGACCCATTCGGAATTATCTCCAAGTTTTTTTTCTCGGCCAACGTACCAGGTACGGTGTATCATTTCTCTTGCCAGAACGTCTATAATATTACAGATAACATGGGGAATGCAAAGCTTGCTAGCACGACACACTACGGAGGCAACCCATGCAAGAGCGTGGGGTCCATCTCGTACGGTCTGGTCCCGGGTTCATGCCATCTGCATCTTGCGATGTATTAATCAAGCAGAGATTTCGTCTGCCAGACGTTTCAACGCCGGATCATGATGTCGGCTTGTGGGGCAAACGGAAGTGCACTCCCCCAGCCCTAGCAGGAGTACTTCAGCCACCATCTGCTAAGCTTAGCGTCCTGCTGGAAGACGGTGGCTCGACCGAAGGCCTGGTAAACCTCACAAGAGTCAACAAGCGCAGTTAGATCATCAAGGGTACACCACCTGGATGCCTCTCCAACTTACCGTCAGTTAGAATTAGAATTAGAATTTAAAATCTTCAGAGGTGATAAGATAAAAGTAGCCTGCAACCTGCCTGGAAGACTCTGGGACGACGCCTTCTTGCTCATGGCCAGGCGATCCGGCCGTGTTTACGTCCTCAGCTGCCAGACTCTCCAGCGAAAGTAACACACGACATGACATACCTGAAGATCTCGGTACACGCGGAAGTCAGCTGTCCAATGCTTCAATAGCTACAAAGGAACTTGTTGGAGAGTTGTTAACCTTTAAGAGACGCTAAGGAATGTTTGGAGGAGCTGACGAGCTTTAGGAGACGTTGAGAAATGACCTGAGAGGTTAAATCAGAAATTCAAGACACTCCCTGAAGCAGCTGGATTAGCTTATCAAAATATGAAAATACGAAGGTCTTTAGTCAGTACTTAACTCAGTCAGACTCATCGTCGAATGTCTTAAGCAGTTAATGGCTTCTGAAAGATTAATGATTGTTTTAAGTTTAAAAATCTGATGATGAGGATTTCCTAGTCATTTACAGACGTTAGTGATTATCTGTACGAGTTAATTAATAAATTGAAGATGTGCAGGGTTGTCTTGCGGAGTTAATTACAGAACAGATGCGCTGGCCTCCCTTCTGGAGTTAATTATCTTCGACATTACCTTGATGAGTGAATCGCTTCTCGGATAATCATCACTGTCTCGCGGAGTTAATCATCCAACAAATGTTGTGGACTGTTGTGTCGCGTTACTGACTCAGCAGGTGCCCAGGACTGCCCCAGCACAGGCTGAAGAAATGATGAAGTATCATGGAGGACCTGAGTGAGGGTGATGAGGAATATATAAAGGTACTGTGATCAGAGAGATGTCTGGAGTGTCTTTGAGTTGTCTAAAATGTCCAGGAAAGTCTTCGTAACAAAAACACCAGAACTATGTTCCCAAATGTTTTGGAAACTTGTGAAGGCCCAACAGATGACTACAGACTCTCTAGTTTCTTTTTCTTAAACATCGGCCAAAAATACAGACTCTTTCTCTCTCGACAATACGGAACACAAGGCACTCTCCTGTACAAAGGAAAATAGAAATATGGAGACGTTGGTTTTTTAAAAAGATAGTATCCCTTGCACAACTCCTTCAACAAAGGTCTACATGGGAAACGAATATGTACGTCTGCTTGTCGCAAGGTCTTATATATATATATATATATATATATATATATATATATATATATATATATATATATATATATATGAGCGGACAGTAATCATCTAATCCCAAGATTCTCTACAGCTATCCACTGGGTAGTGACTAATACTGAAACCATGGACGACAGCTCCATGATTCAAGATGTTGCTTGTGAAACCTTCAAGTATGTGACACTAAGACTATAGTCTGTCATGTGGTGCTAGAAACAGGCTGGCATATGACATGATCACTGTCATAAGACACTAAAACTGTACACTGTCATATGACACTCACACTGGAGACTGCTCTATGAAACATCAGCTCTACAGACTATCGTATGACAGCAACACCGCAAAATACGACAATCGAGAAATTGTTTCTCATTACTTACGAAGATTTGCAAAGGTACATCTACTTAAGTTTAATGTCTGCAAGACCCAGTTGCTGCCCATCTCTCTATCGAATATTCCTCGCAACTTTCCTCTCGCCCTCGATGGTCCTGTAACTCATATCTTGACTTAATGAACATACTTTGTATTACTGTAATATTTACTATATCTATCTTGAAAACCCTCACATTACGGAAATAGCTAAGTCTGCTTCTAAGAAACTGGGAGTCCTGTTTACATGTGAGAATTTCTTTTAAGAACAGTTGCTCCGTGAGTACACAGGATTGACCCGTCCTTGCATGGAGTACTGCCCTCATATCTAGGGTGGTTCTAGCTTTGCATCCTTACTAGACAGTTGAGCTGAAAGCGTCCCGACATATGATTTCTCCCAGGCTAGCTTCATAATTTGGCCCGCTTGCCCTACGCCATAATGTTGGTTCACTTTCCCTCTTCCACAGGTATTACTTTGGTCTTTGCTCCCGAGAGCTGGCTGCTTGTGTGCCCCCACCACTAGCTAGACCACACAATACTCAGAAAGCTGCTGCGTCACATGATTATTGTGTGGGCCGTTATGATCACTGTTTCTCTCCCTACAGCTCGAAGTTTTGGAACTCTCTACCTTCTCCTGTCTCTCCCAATAACCATGACCTGCCACATTCTAAAAGACACTGACTGGCCTAACAAGACCTACCATAGACTTTTCGTCGTCCAACTTTGCGTAATCGTCAAGACAACAGAAGCCAGTGTCGGAGATGACACAATATAACGAAATTCCTACCAACCGATTCCCTATACGGTGTCGAGTTGATAGAGGCTGCGGGATGTCAGGCGGAGCTCCTCCAACCCTCACACACGCATACAAACTGACATCAGAAAATGGCATCAACTAATCAACCGTGACTGAAGGCTGTGCATCCGTTTCATGGTCAAGACGATGCACTCAAAGTCCCAAGCTGGTGAAATCCGCACCCTTCACACAGTACAGTAGTGTTGAGAAGCTGGAGAAGACGCTTAAAAAACCACGCTATTATTCATTTATGACTTCCAATTTCACTTAAAAAATTTCGATATCGATCTAATGACAATTTTCCCTTATCCTCCCCCTATAATTAGCCTAAAAACCCCAAAGTAGGTTTGGATCGTGGGTTACATATCATGTAACACTAGCGCTACTCCATGTATACTCACGATCAAAAGCGAAAATCGTAAGAGAATCTGATACCATCTTAAAAACATTCAAATTCAAACTGTACTTATTTCAACACCTTGTGAGCATGTTCCACCATCTATACGAACGTTTTCCCTATCGTTCCTTATTCAGATATCGTCAACTAAGAACAACGGTAATACGGGCAGGTTAATCACAAAATGTAGGGAAATACGTACACATATAACGTAGAATTACGTAATAATAGGAGAACTTCTTCTCAACTGCGCTCTTTAACTCTTAAAAAAGAGCATATTCTTAACTTTCCACATCATACACTTATATGCTATTATCATTTAACACCCCATTTCCCCTAACCTCCAATACCCTCCAAGACCGTTCCATGAATATGTGAAGTTAGTTTTTAAGGGTAGCAAAGCAAAATTCCTACACTCTTATATCATTCATTATAGCAGCAACATAGAATCCATAATAATAAACCACGATATCAAATCTATAAATGTGGCGCCCCTTTCCTTGATTTAAAAAAAATATCATATATACGTATGGTTGGTTATACCTATATACGTATGGCTATACATATATGCATATGGTTATACATATATACGCATTATACGCATTATATATGGTTATACATATATACATGGCTATACATCTGGAGTTCGTCTGGTCTTAAGTAACTTACTATAGTATCTGAATGCATGAGAACTCGACACCGTCGACTCTAGGGAGATCAAGGAACATATCTCGAAAGACGATTCGTGACGTCTTTTGGTGACATCTCACCAAAGACACTCCGCTTATGGTTTGTAAGACGTTAAGAAATCAAGGGAAGACATGCGCTGAAACATCAGAAGGAGCATGAGAAGAGGGAACTAGTATTTCCAGAATATGTATAAACATCAGATGGAGCAGGAGAAGAGGGAACTAGTATTTCTAGAATATGTATAAACATCAGAAGGTGCAGGAGAAGAGGGAACTAGTATTTCTAGAATATGTATAAACATCAGAAGGTGCGGGAGAAGAGGGAACTAGTATTTCTAGAATATGTATAAACACTACAAAAAATTCAATCTGAGTGATTTCATGGACCACATAAGGAGGATGATCGCTGGTGCAACACAGAGTCTGGCTCACTGGGCAGATGTGCCGTGGGGAGCAGTTCGTGTGTACGTGTGTTGGGTCCACACACACACACACACACACACACACACACTTGAGAATTAAAAGAGCTGAGTCATGGCGACCTTGGAAGAGAGAAGAATGAGGGATGACCTGATCACACAACCTTTGTCTTGAAAACATCGATGACGACGCGCCGCAAGACTCGAGATGGCCAGTGACAGACGAGCACCCAGAAGACATAACGGGAAATCAGGCAATAAATTGGTAGAAAAAATCTAATAGAAAAAAAAGAAATCTACTGAAATCCAATTATAGTATGAGTTGTGGATGAATGGAATAAGATGACTGAGGATATGGATAATGCAGACAACATACGTAAATCTAAGCTATATCACTGGAGGGAAAGTTCATGAGATGAGGCACCACGAGTGCAAAGCTTGGTCCCCGTGCAATGCAAACAGGTGAATATGGAAGACACTGTGTCCAGGAACATAAGGTGGGTCATGGAATATCACAGGTAGTGTCGGGAATAGTGATACAAGAGGCTTTGTGAGCACACTGAGAGTGAAGTCAGTGGCTGGGCAACAGTCGTGCAATGGTGGGAGGAGGAGTAGGAGGATGGAGAAGAAAAGAAGGGAAAGGAGGAATAGTCAAGGTCCAACAAGCTGCAAAAGACCCCCCCAAAAATAGAGACGTGTTATGGAGAAGATAATGTAAAAGTACGGCCAACCTGACGGCATCTGACAGGTGGGCGAGAGCAAGGAACATATACAGTACAATGAGGAACAAACAACAGAGAAATTATGAGGGAGGGAAAATACAGACATGACAAATGAAAATCCTCACCTGTTACATAAACACATCACGAGGAAACTGTCATATAAGGAACAGGCAATCGGACTGAAGGACTCAGTGGGAAAGGTCATTGAAACACGTAAGACCATGTCTGTGGAACGGAATGATAGGGTCCTCGATGTGTTCAGAGTTGAGGACATGTTATATTCATCATGTACACAGGGTGGCTGAGACCACGGGGAAGCGCCGACACTGTCAGGCATCTTGAAGATACACAATCAGGTTCACAAGGGATCTATGTCCGTGAAAAGAAACTAGTCCTAAAGGCATCGCACACGCTGTTCTCCAACAACAAACTGTGCAGAAGTACTAGACAGATCAAAGGAGAGGCTCACAAATTCCTGGAGCGAGACAATATGACCCTGGAGCACGGAGACGTGACCAAGGAACCCTAGGGTATGAAGGTGAGACCTCTGACCTTGAGAGAGAGAGAGAGAGAGAGAGAGAGAGAGAGAGAGAGAGAGAGAGAGAGAGAGAGAGAGAGAGAGAGAGAGAGAGAGAGAGATGGGTCAGTGGGCTTCACTCTTTCATTATCAGGAGACAATTGGCAGAGTACCTTACAAAGGACTGGTTAAAATGTATATAAATCACTTGCCTGAAGGACCTGAACTGTGCCTGAATATGTTTGAAGATGATGCCGAACTAATGAGATTAATGAGGAGTATCTTAAAATGCAACGTCTGGCTCCATCCCCTCCTGGGACAGGCGGGTAATGAGATCCACTCCAGTCAAAGGTATGGAAATGAGGCAGCCAAGTTATATGTCTATCGTCTACCACTCTTTTGGACAGATGGGACTACGTCCACTACCGTACTCCCACGTGGCTCAACTCCTGTAGGGCGAGTGCGTGATGTGTCTACATGTGACGAGGTGTTCTTTAAGGGGTAGACGTAGGTATGTCAATTAATTCAAAATTATAAGCAAATAAATGTTATGCCAAAATGTTATACAAAACTGTAAGTGATATTTTCTTTACTGTGAACATTCACAGGTTGTGGGGAGTAAATGGATGAGCAAACTGTGAACGTGGAGGAGGATGGGTGAAATATCAGGAAAATTGCCATAGGTAATTCATGAAGAGCACCGCAGGTTTTTCTACCCTTAAGTAACTCCCGATCTTAGCTTTCCATCAGTCCCTGCTGACTTTCTCTATCCTTTAAGCCTCCTTACATTCTCTAACCTCCACCCTGTCGACATTCTCTACCCTCCCACTGTACAATGGAAGGGAACAGAGGACGCATGTCGGAGGAGCCTTCTCCAAATGGGTAGAGGTGACCAGCGGAGTGCCACAGGGACCTGTTCTTGGACCATTACTCTTCTTGCAGATGATGCAAAGGTCATGAGGAAAATGAAAACGGGGAGGATTGCATTACCTTCCAAGGGGACCTAAGCAGACCCCAGAGTTGTTCTGATATATGGCAGATGAAATTCATACGTAAAGTAATGAGGACGAGGTACAGTGAAAGATGACCTCAGTATGATTATCATCGTGTTCTTGATCCAAGTCGCCGTTTTCTAAGCCTTGGCTTCATGCTCTCGATCCACGTCGCCGTTTTCTAAGCTTGGCTTCATGCTCTTGAACCACGTCGCCGTTTTCTAAGTCTCGGCTTATTATAACTGTGTCACGTCGCGGTTTTTCAAGAGCAAAGGACCAAAAGACTAGGAAGACTCTTCAACTTTTTAACATAACTATATTACTAGTTTGGTTTTCTCTTGTTATTTTCTGTAATAACATCTCCATGGTGTCGCTTGCCTCAAAGATTTTCTTCTAAAACCAATTTACGTAATCTATTCCATCGTACTGGTTGTTTCTCACCTTGAGCTTCGTGTGTGCTATTTTCTTGGACAATAAGAGTCTTTTTATGTTACTGTTCCTCCATTCTGGATTCAGGAAAGGTGTGTCTGTAACACACTGGCACACATGCTCCCTCCACTACGTTGAATGTCTTATTAAAATGTTTCTAAGGTATGTCCACATCGTTTTCATTTACAGCATCACTCCATCTTGCTCTTTCATGTGTATTGCAAACATTAAATTATGAGGAAAAAATCGTGCAATTTTTTTCTTTTCTTTTCAGGAGTGACACGTCGGCGAGCATCACAATTAACATTAAAAACTACATTAAAAGTAAGTTGCTTATGATCTCTCGTCCCCAAACTTTTCTCCAACCATGACATTATCGACGAGACCTTCGTTCGTAGCTGGTACTAAAATCTTATCACGTTCAAGCTGCGCGTACGTAGCCACGATGTATTGCGTCTGGCAACTAGCGAGTAAATTTAGTGGGATTCTACACCCAGAGTTACTGAAAGGGACATATACTATCACCACTCCTGTTTGGATGTTCAAAGGATACATGAATGGAGATAGGCTTCTTAAGAGACAGAGATAACACTTGTTTATGCAGATGATGGAACCATTGTACTATGCTGACACAGTCTGGAAAAGAATTCCAATGAGCAATCACGACAAGGAAGAAAACATTGGAGGTCACTGGAATCAAAATGAGCAAAGGTAAATATGAGATTACAGTCCTCTGGAAAAACTCTTAAGCTTATTCTTATCAACCATGAGCTGGAACAGTCGAGAAGCTCAGGACAACAGGAAGCAACAATAATAAACAGAACGGAGCACAGTCTGAGCTAAGGAGTAGAATCAATACCTTTAGATAAGATCTAATACTTCTGTAGCCAGTCGTGGAGGGCTGGAACAGTCGTATAACTCCATGTATCAGTCTGAGAATCTTCTTATCTTTTCCACGACGTTGACTTTTCATCCATGAACTTCAGGTCTACGATTCATGTCCGTGTGTGAAGGAAATCCGTAAAACTGATAAACATATCACAATCTCTACTCTGAAAGGAATGTCAGACCCACTACGGAATGAAAGAATTACGAGCGAACTACGAGTTGAACTCCTATTTCCATTTGCTGAAGGACAACACTTGATATGGAGTAGACACATGAAAACTCTCAAGGTAACGAGTTAACCAAGAGCGTCTTGAGACTGGATACTGCCCGGGGCACGGCCGTTGGACAGGTTAAGACGGAAACACAACACGGGAGATGCCAACATCGAACAGAAGTCCTGAAGGTGGACACTTGACGGAACTTCCTGGGACAGTGGAGTGAGGGACGAATTCTGTGTGAGGCTGGACGCTTTTGTGTTCTCCTAGTGTCACCGTGACGAGGTCGACCTGAGGTCGTTATCTGCTTCTGCTGCTTCCGGACACAGCGACTGGCGGTCAGCCTTGAGGCCACTCACGAGGACTGGCTCATCACACACCACCAATTAGCTATTGCCACACACTGACACGACACTGAGGAGGATGAGCATAAGGTGGTGGTGGTGGCTAGTGGTGGAGGGAGGGGATGATAATCTTGCCTCGCTGCACGTCACCTTGTAACAACGGGATAATCTCTCCTTGGTCATTATGTGATTACGTTCAGCTATTATGGCATTACTGGATAAGCATGTCAGTCATTTACCCACAGTCACACAGTGGAAGAACTGCTCTCTTCTCTCTCTCTCTCTCTCTCTCTCTCTCTCTCTCTCTCTCTCTCTCTCTCTCTCTCTCTCCTACATTCCGTTCTTTCCCTCGTCCACACCCCCCCTTTTGTATATGCTGAGAGAAGATTTCCTCCTTTTTCTCATTTAACTTTTATTCTTCTATCTTTAACATCTTAATTCGTTAATTGCGAGCATGAGAGATGTCAATTTGGCCTTAATTGCGTGAGAGCCACACTGACATGCAAGGAGGTTTCGAGTCCCAGGCAACTACGTCCTTGACACCTGTGGCTCGACGGATGAAGAGCAACCAGATGTTCTCCACCCAAGCGACCTGCTCTGATGACAGAAAACGGCAATCAAGTTAAAGAGAAAAATGGGTAAAATCTCTCCCTCTAGCGATACGTGGCAGACGACCTGAAATTTTGCAACCTCTTTCTAATGAAGAAAAATATATACACCTTCCACGACTGACTGAGCTCTGAGCCCACGTGATCCAGTGAAAGACCTAAATAAAATAAAAAGAAATAAAGAGAAAATCTCAGGATGGTCTGAAGCAAGGTACGTACATGCCTCCCGCACTGTCACCTCAAATGGTCGTAAACTGAAGGGTTGTGGCGCAAAACCTTGAATGCTGGTATGGGAAAAAGAAAACAGAAGAAGAAAAGTAGACGGAGGAGAGGGAGAAGGAGGAGGAAGAGGAGGAGGAGGGAGAAGAGAAGAAACTTAGCAAAAATAACATTTCTCCCTCCGGAAGACGTAAACAATGATGGCCATAGTATCAAATCTGAACGAACAACAACAACAAAAATAACAACAAAACAACAACAACAACAACAACAACAACAACAACAACCAATAAGCTTTGCAACCAGAGATAAGACATTTGAGACAGTCACTGCCAACATCCCTCGCGGACGTTCGACATACACAGAGCAAGTGAAGCGATCAGCGGGGGTTACTACGGTAAGGCCAGAACAATGTGCCCAGACTGGGAGACCTGGGGTGCTGGTGTGCTGGATGAAGACGTGTGACGTAGGAGACGCCTCAACACATGGAAAATGAGGGAGAGCGTCCAGTACAAGCGGGATGCGTGGTGGTAGTGCTTAGGAAACGGGAAGAAAACGAGGGAAAGGTTATGCGAAGCATCCAGGTGTAGGTTTAGGGAAAGGTAACTCGGGATAATATGTGTGTGTGTATCTATAACAGGAGTACTGGAAATGAAGAGTTGGAAGGGGTCCTTATCACTACACACACACACACACACACACACACACACACACACACACACAACACACGGGCCTCCGTGGTGTAGTGGTTCGCGTTACAGACCTTCAGTAATCATGGACTCGTCCGGGGTTGGGTCTGCGTGGATTCTAATCCTGGGCACGACAGTTGGCCCACACCCAACCCAGGTGTTCATCCTGCCCTCGGGGCTGGTCGTTAAATGAGTGCCTGGCTTAGGCTAGCGTGTGTGTGTGTGTGTGTGTGTGTGTGTGTGTGTGTATACAAGGGTAATAGACGAAGCAGCACGAGTGTTAAACTCTCTCCCAGTAACACGCAATAATCACACTTATGTAAAACACTATATTGTTCCTCGCGTTTCCTGACCCCTCTCTCTCAGTCCAGACATTAAATATCATTACTCAAAATGAGTCAGACTCAACAATACTCACCAAATGACCCACCAGAAGGGAGGGTGTTCACTGGAAAAGATGTGGCGTCTGCATTGTAATGTAATCACTGGGGTGGAATGAGGATGGGCGGAAAGGTGGTTTGCGAAATATTAAAAACAATTACATTAACTTTCTTGGCCAAATGTGGAATTTCCTTCAAGTTATGAGGGAGGTTATGTTCCACGTACATATAAAGGGCCTTAACTTGGGCAAAATAGAAACAAGCGTCATGAAAGTAAGACATTTAATTCTTTATACGTTAAAAAAAAGGTGTAAATCATACTCTTACGGAAAAAGCTTCAATACATATTTACAAAACCAACCAGAGCGGAACTCCCGACCACAGACGGTGATGATAACGTCCACAGTCATCCCCTGTGTGTTCGTCAAGCTACGCAACTACGTAACTACAGTGAGTAATACCAGGCTGGAGAGGAGACCAGCAACTGGACACAAACAAATATCTGAGAAGGGATCAAGAGGTAGACCCGTAATGACCTTTGATATGGACGAAGATCACATTCAATTAAGGAAGGATAATGCGTTTCAACGGATGGGAATAGGAGAGGGTAACAATACTAAAAGGGGATGAGCAGCGCGGGTGTGTGGCCTACGAAAGATTTGCCGTCAACAGTACACGAGTGGAACACATCTTTAAGCTCAGCTCACCTTCACGACAGAAGATGTCAGAATCCCAGCGGTCATAAACTTAAATAAACTTGTAAGTTATGGGAGACACGACAGGAGTTCATGAAAAAAAAAATGGGTAGATCAAGGCAACAACTTGAAGAAAAATCAAGGAAAAAAAATTTAGGGAATCCAAGTTTTTTTTCGAGAAGTTCTCCTTCTCGATAAAATTGCCTAGTGTAGGCCAAGATGGTCAGACATTGGGATAAACATATCAAAATCTATTATAGAAAAAATATAGACGAAGTGGCGATGGTCGGTGAAGACATGGAGTCTGCAGATTGTGTAGATGTTGTTCAAACAAAAATCGAATAAAGACGTTGCCAAACAGTCTTTCCCTAAAGATATGCTGCAGCAAGAAGGGGCGGCGAGGACAAACCACGACAAAAATTCATTTCTGACACGTACTAACACAATATAATTGGTAGCACTGTGTGAAAGAAAAGTCATAAAGGAAAAACATGATTGGCCAAGTCTGTCCCAGTGTTGCAGTAGCATCGTAAACGGTGTGTGGCAATCTTGAACAAATCCTGTAAGACAATAACCAACGCTGATCTAAGATGTGAGAGGCAACAATTTCAACCCTGCTGTGTGAGGTTGAGGTCCGACTTCACGAAGTGTTTTGATTTTCGGGAAATCAGTTGCTTAAGACACAGCATAGAGGAAGCGCGCAACATTACGCTACGAGTTTCAAACAGTGTCTTATACCAGAGAACACATTAGAACCGGGGGAACAGATACGCCATCAAGTATTCTTACGTAAGAATGGGTTTCTACGATGATTTTCCACTTGGGAAGAGTGATAATGTGGAGCATGAGGGAGTTAAAAAAAAAGGAACCAAAGATGATTCCAAATGGCAAGAGGATGGATAAGAAAGGAGAGTAGACAGAGACGAACAACGTCTTCAGGAACGTAAAAGTAGAGCATGTTCGACGTGCGTGAGAAGTACAAGAATTACACCTGCAGGAAGACAGTTGCCAAAAGCATGGCTAAGAAAGTTCAAACCAAACGTCTCTACAATGAATGAAGACAGGTGTACAGTGACGCTTAACCAGACGCTGACTGTCATCTCCGAGAGAGCAAAGGGAAAAGGTTTCACCTCTTACAACCACCCAGCTTCTTACAGAAAATTATAAATGACTGGATTCTTTAAGCTGATACTTATACAGGTACGTTATATCATAACTAATCTATACAACTATTTCAGTCAACCACACTTAAAGAGGATTGTATTTTTGTCTCAGAGTGACCGACATTCTCCAAACATGACCATCTCGGGTAGAATACATAACAGAGGGTAAGAAAAAGAATGAAGAAATTCATCAAGGTTTCCCAAGTGTTTGTGGACCGGACTCTTGAAGACAGGAAGAGAGAGAAAGATGAACGAAGGCTGACACTTCCAAAGTTTCGTTCCTCGAAGGAAGGCGGTGGTATCGTAATGGCCAATCCTCGTGTGGCTTCCTCCGTGTAGAAAGTGTAGGAAGCAGCAGCCACGAGTGTGTGTCGCGGGTCCAAAATTTGGTGGCAGGAGAGCTGTCGCCAAAATGATACCCGTAAAACAGGGAGACGGCAGCACCATCAGAGAGTATGGCTAGAGAGACGTGACGCCTCGGGAGTCAATGAGACGGTAGGCCTTTCATACCATCCTAGATAAGGGATTCCACGCAGGGGTAAATAAGACCGCGCAGTTATGAAACATGTCATACGAAAAATAACTACAGCACCTAACACCCAAGGCTGTTGGGAAGGAGATTTTGTAATGTTGATAATGTGGGGTTTTCTGGGTCAAGTGGAGGATATGGTTATGACCAACATGTTTATGTTAGGGCAGGGATGAGTCATTATGGTGTTCTGAGAGAGAACAGAGCGAAACGAGTGATATTTAAAAAGAAATACAGGACGATGAAATAGGCGTCAGAGGATTATGAAATTTCCTGATCCCCCATTCCATTGTTATGAATGAGACGGAAAAGTAAAGAAAAAAAATCACTAATGAAACTGGAGTGCGGGGCCAAGGTGGCCACAACCAGAACTACTCAGTGTCAGTCTGATGAAGACTTGAGAGGTAAAAAATTTCAACTCGAAAATGGACTCAATGATATTGCCACTGAGCAGTTCTCTTAGACTCGATGGGAAATTTGTATTTATCTTTTTTTTTTTTTTACGATGAAGGCTCCAGTCACAGACTAAATCCCTCATCAAGGCCGGGCCTTAATTGAAATATAAAGAGATTAATGATCGGGAAAAAAGATGAGACAAGGGAAAGTATTTACGAGTTTTGGAAGGAATGAAAAACCTGTCTCATAAAATGTGCCAGGTCATAGTTATTGGAAAAGACATGAGAAGGTAGAGAGTTCCAAAGCTTCGAGGTGTAGGAAAAGAAAGTTATCAAAAAATGTACCACCCTGAATTGCTGATGGCCACAACAGTAATCATGTGACGCAGCAGCTTGCCAAGACTTGCGTGGTCTAGCTAGTGGTGGGGGCACACAAGCAGCCAGCTCTCGGGAGCAAAAGCACGATACCTAAAGAGGGAAAGTGACCCAACATTGCGGCGTAGGGCAAGGGGGTCAAATTTGGAAGTTAGCCTGAGACAGTATATAAGTAGGACCGCTTTCAACTTAACTCTGTCCAGTAAGGATACAGAGCTAGAACCACCCAAGATATGAGAGCAGTACTCCAGGATCATCCTTTGTATAAACGGAGCAACTGTTCAGAAGAAGTTTAAACATCTAAACAGGACTACCGGGGTTCTTAGAGGCAGACTTGGCTATTTCCATGACGTGAGTGTCTGAGACAGAGTGGATGTGACAGTAATACCATGTTCATTGACTCATGAGGTGGAATTACAGAATCGTCATAGGAAACAGGAAAGATGTAAGGAATTTCTGATAAAGAGATGGAGAGAAACTGGCTCTTGGGGGCATCAAACTGAACCAAATATCGTTAATGGCCTTAAGTCCTCACGGGCCTAAACCCAACCCAGGTGTTCATCCTCCACTCGGGGCTGGGCGATAAATGGGTACATGGCTTAAGCTGTGTGTGTGTGTGTGTGTGTGTGTGTGTGTGTGTGTGTGTGTGTGTGTGTGTGTGTATACAAAGGAAAAAGACATGATACATATATACAAGGTTAAGAGATGGGGCAACACCAATGTAAAACTCTCTCCTCTGAACCCGCAAATACTAATGGCACACACACACACACACAAAGAATCATTAGGGGCAGACATGACAACCACCTTTAAATCAACCCCTTCAGTCACGAAGGTGTTCTTGCAACACAGACTAGTTTCATAAATCCAGAGGCACAACAGGAAACGCAATAAGCGAAGTGTCAGGGAGGACTTACGGGAATATTTTCACAGGAAGAGAGCGGTGGGTATGTGACATCGCAAGTAATGTGTAGTCTTCATGATAAAATTGCTAGGCTGAGAAATGAGCCTCCATTAGTATACCAACAATTTGGTTATGACACACACACACACACACACACACACACACACACACACAGTTTCATACTTTCCCTCCACTACCCATCTAGAGCCCATGGAAGCCCCTCTCCCAGCGATAACGAGGGACGTAAGATATGGAAGCTCCTCTCCCATCGATAACTACAGACGTTAGAAGATAAGTCAGTACAATCACGATCCTACTCGGTATGACGTGCGAAATACATTACAGGCAATCAACAGGACTTGACCATATATACTTGTACAAATACGTGAGAGTATAAGGCAAGTTATAAGGGAGTGGTGAGGGGGCCCCTTGTAATCAATACAGATACGCAATTATGTTATCACCTGCTGATATCTAATATACATGAACAATGGACTGATATAAGAGTTGAGTTACAGGGGGAGGCAGAAAGCCCTTTAGATACAGGCACCTACAAGGAAGGACAGATCAGTGGATGGCAGAGCAACATATGAGTCTGGTCTTGGGCTGAGGGGCGATGTCTCAGGATGGTGGGCTGCGGAACACTTGCAATCAACCTACAGACAAACACGAACTACTCTTTAAAACATAAACAACATGACCAATGTGGAACAACTGAATGACACGTAAATCAAGTTACAGACGTGGGCTGAATGCCTTCCTGTACCCAGTACAAGGATGCAATACAATCTGCATCACGCATGACAAGTTACACATAGGTACAAATAACTGCATTAATTATATCCATCAAGTTCAATTGCTCTCCAAACCCGTAGTTTAGGAAAAGATCCTCCCAGTTATGTCGAGGTCACTGTGGTGACCGGTAGTTACAGAGGTCAGTCACACAGCACGACGTCAGTTGGGCACTCTGTGTCGTAATGCTGTACCGCAAACTTTCATGGATCATCACATGCGTTAACCCGAGCTGTGGCCACGACGGAGACGCAGGCTACTGTGGGTCCGCTAGCAGCATAGCTTTAACCAGTTGTGCCTACGACACGCACGTCGGTGGCTGATCAGTAACCCACAGCAACTCGTGTGCCGGGGCATGGGTCAGTCCTCAATGACCTCGTGATTGCCACACCGGTGCGATGCCAACTCCTTTACGCTACGATGAGACAGACCAACACAAACAAGCGGTAAAGTGATGGATCGCCTGGAGGAAAATGGCGAGGCAACATCGAACAGTGTTATAACAACAGCAGATGGTCGAGTATGTGGAACACAAGGAACCCTACAACATCAACAGATGGTCGAGAATGTGGAACATCACAACAGGAAACCGTCCTCAATAACAACAGATACTGGAGCCTGTGGTACAACAGGAACTTAACCTTCATGAAGAACAGGTGATGAACACTTGGAACAACAGGAGGGTTAGATCAACCAGATGGTAGAACCCACTGAACTTAGCAGCAAATGATGGAACAGAACAACGCACAGCACCTCACACTGTAGCAAGTGTCCATACTTACTGCTGGCACCAGACCTCCGCCCCATCCACCACGTGACGCACTCCCACGTCCCTCATCACCTCCGCCCCACCCACCACGTGACACACTCCCACGTACCTCATCACCTCCGCCCCACCCACCACGTGACACACTCCCACGTACCTCATCACCTCCGCCCCACCCACCACGTGACACACTCCCACGTCCCTCATCACCTCCGCCCCACCCACCACGTGACACACTCCCACGTCCCTCATCACCGCCCCACCCACCACGTGACACACTCCCACGTACCTCATCACCTCCGCCCCACCCACCACGTGACACACTCCCACGTCCCTCATCACCTCCGCCTCACCCACCACGTGACACACTCCCACGTCCCTCATCACCTCCGCCCCACCCACCACGTGACACACTCCCACGTCCCTCATCACCTCCGCCCCACCCACCACGTGATACACTCCCACGTACGTCATCACCTCCGCCCTACCCACCACGTGACACACTCCCACGTCCCTCATCACCTCCGCCCCACCCACCACGTGACACACTCCCACGTACCTCATCACCTCCGCCCCACCCACCACGTGACACACTCCCACGTCCCTCATCACCTCCGCCCCACCCACCACGTGACACACTCCCACGTCCCTCATCACCTCCGCCCCACCCACTACGGGACACACTCCCACGTACGTCATCACCTCCGCCCCACCCACCACGTGATACACTCCCACGTACGTCATCACCTCCGCCTCACCCACCACGTGACACACTCCCACGTCCCTCATCACCTCCGCCCCACCCACCACGTGACGCACTCCCACGTCCCTCATCACCTCCGCCCCACCCACCACGTGACACACTCCCACGTACCTCATCACCTCCGCCCCATCCACCACGTGACACACTCCCACGTCCCTCATCACCTCCGCCCCATCCACCACGTGACACACTCCCACGTCCCTCATCACCTCCGCCCCATCCACCACGTGACACACTCCCACGTCCCTCATCACCTCCGCCCCACCCACCACGTGACACACTCCCACGTACCTCATCACCTCCGCCTCACCCACCACGTGACACACTCCCACGTCCCTCATCACCTCCGCCCCACCCACCACGTGACACACTCCCACGTACTTCATCACCTCCGCCCCACCCACCACGTGACACACTCCCACGTACCTCATCACCTCCGCCCCACCCACCACGTGATACACTCCCACGTACGTCATCACCTCCGCCTCATCCACCACGTGATACACTCCCACGTACCTCATCACCTCCGCCCCACCCACCACGTGATACACTCCCACGTACGTCATCACCTCCGCCCCACCCACCACGTGATACACTCCCACGTACGTCATCACCTCCGCCTCACCCACCACGTGACACACTCCCACGTCCCTCATCACCACCACAGCCAACCTTTCAGAGACACGAGACCCAGACACTGGCAGGTCAGGTCAGGTCAGGTCAGGTCAGGCAGGAAGCTGGGAGGAGATACGTTACTGGAGAGAAGGAGGAGGAGGAGTCACCACCAGTCAGCCATGGATACCGTAACCCAGGCACTCACGGACGCCCCACTAGCCTGGGCTGACGGGAGACAGTCATCGTCGGCCACCACTCATACTGACGGGGTAAGGCAGCAGTCTCTTATAATGTGGCCGTACGTCAGGGAGTCCCTTCTGTTTTCTAGAGATCCGCTGGGATGTCTATGAAATTCATGCGAGATAATTACACACACACACACACACACACACACACACACACACACACACACACCTGGGCTGGACCCCTAGGCACGGCAGTCAGCCCACAGTCAACCTATGTATTCATCTTCCTCTTGGGGCTGGCCGATAAATGGGTCCCTGGCTTGAGATGTGGTGTGTGTGTGTGTGTGTGTGTGTGTGTGTGTGTGTGTGTGTGTGTGTGTGTGTGTGTGTGTGTGTGTGTGTGTGTGTGTGTGTGTGTGTGTGTGTGTGTGTGTATACACGTTAGTAGTAATGACACTTTACTTATATACAGGGATGAGAGGCAGGGCAACACGAGTTCCAACTTCTTATCTCTGTATCATACAATTAGGAAAGTATAGAACATACATCCACACAAATACGATCTCATCTGTTAATGTACTTGCACACACACACACACACACACACACACACACACACACACACCTGAATTGCTGGCTGAATTCAGTAAATCGTTCTTTTTCCATTTTCTTTTTATTACACAACACATGAAATGAGGCGCATTTACGTGTACTCACAGATACGTACACACACGATGATCTTGCATAAAAAGCTTTTAAAATGATTGTCAAGGTCCACAATAATACTAGTTTTCTTCATCACACGAATACATCGTCATTCACTCATTTCTCTATTAACTTACCCCCAATCTGAGTACCCTTGTCAGAACAGGAGTGGGTGTTAACCCAATATAAATGACAACATCCATGTTCTACCCACCTGAATTTACGTACTGGGTCATGATATACCTAGCCAAACATTTTTGAAATTCGTAAAATCCTTTTAAAACCTTTGTCCATCCCCTTAAGTTCCTGATCTACAATCGTTTTCCTTCGAAATGTTTATATAATGTCTGATATCTATTTTCTCTCACATGCATCCTTAAAAACTCAAATCTTGACATCATAGTGTATGAGATGTCAATACTATGTATCTTACTGACCACATGTTACACCTCTTCTGACCCCGTAAATTATCACGTATGTCCTATGGCTTTACACATTGTATAGGAGTACATAATAAATAAACACAGTATACTGATAGGCTTAAATAAAATCCACTTTTTTTTTTCTAAGTGACAGATAATCGACCACAGCTGACACATGATCACAGTGAAAGAAAACCTAGGGAGGTACGGATGTCCCACTCACTCATCACTTTCACTGCCAAGGAACAGCGCCATTCCTACTGACGGAGGCTCAGCAGAAGGCTCTCCGGGAAGATATATATAACTTGAAGTTATGACTAGACAACAGCGTCACAAATGCCGACCTTATCAGGATACTACATGTCCAAAAAGGCAACTCCAGTGGCAGTTGCTGACTGATTACTTCTCAAAAATTATTCAGTAATGAATTTTAGTGATTAATGGCAATTGATTAGAGACTGGTTATTTCATTTATGGCATATTTTGTCAGATTTCTTTTTCTTTTTTCGTCTCTGCGTTAAGTCGAACCAAACTTGATTAATATGAGAATCTGAAGAATATTACATGGCTTGTATTAAACTTATGTTAAAGATTTCGATTAAAACATTTCTATATATATATATATATATATATATATATATATATATATATATATATATATATATATATATATATATATATATATTGACACATTCACGTTTTGCATCTTAATAGTTCAAGCAAAAGAAATCCGACAATCTTTAAACAAGAAACTAATAATACCTCACATGTGTGTACACTAAACTTATAGACAATTTTTACTAAATTTTCACATTATCTCAAATGTCAGAGGCAATGAACTGGGCATCCAAGAAAAATCTAAAAAGATATATTTCCCATCATTTTACAGCACAAAGTTGGCATTAACCTACGACCCTTCCGTAAAACTTCATCACGTAACATCTTAAACCCTTTTTTTGTACCGCTTAATCATCCCTTTTGTTTCTCTCTTAATACTTTTATCTCCCTTCCTTCCTTTTATCTTCCTCCATCGGTCGCTTCTCCTCGTAGCTGACGGCCACCAGCCTCGAGTGCGTGTTGACCTGGTCAGTACGCACGCAACTCAAGACTGGCGTCGTTGCAACTCATATAACAGACACCCAGCCAGTCACCACCGCGTCATGGGTTTATAAAGACTCGAGGATGGAGAAGAAAACGTGTTCTCGATTGCATCCTTAATCCCTAAGACCAAAGAAAACGTGTTCTCGGCTGTATCCTGAACCTCCAAGAGAGAAGAAAACGTATTCTCGATTACATCCACCACCTTACCTAAGACGGAAGAAAACGTGTTCTCGACTGCTTCCTGAACCCCTACGACAGATTTCCTTGTCTTTCTCAACTCTCTCTTTCCCTAATCTCTCACTTCAATGGTATCTAACTCTTGACTCCCTTTAACTTTCTTAAATTTTTGGGTGGTTTCTACTTCCGTGGAATGGATCATAAGAGATCGCATTTCTGTTCTTATCTTTATCTTCTGAGGAAGAGAAAATGATCTTTGTCCAGCAGGCGTAGCGCTGATGCAGAGCCAGTGGCTATTGCACCGTGTGCAGAAATGATGGGTAAACGAGTTTCAGCGGAGGACTATGCAAGCCTCATCCTTTTTCACGTAATGGTGGATGATTACAGGTTACTGACACTGATAAGATTTTGTCTGAGGGAACAAGAAGAGGAGGAGGAGGAGGAGTTGTCGTAGCTCCCTTATGGGGTGGGTGGGTGGATGGGGTTTCAGAGGATGATGTATCGTCACCCTGGCTCAGCAGCACCACCCATGCCCCAGCACACACACACACACACACACACACACCCACCTGCAGAATTAGTTTTCCGCATCACAACACACACAAGAGAAGTGGCCTCACGAATGCAAAACTTCCTCCACGTACAGTCAAACAAAATTAAGTAATTCTAAGTAAGGAGTTACACTTATTCACTTAACACAGTCCAATCTTAAGTAAGTAGTTACACTTATTCACTTAACACAGTCCAATCTTAAGAAAGTAGTTACACTTATTCACTTAACACAGTCCAATCTTAAGTAAGTAGTTACACTTATTCACTTAACACAGTCCAATCTTAAGTAAGTAGTTACACTTATTTACTTAACACAGTCCATAGTGATTCATCCTCACTCCTGTGATCAATTCTCTCTCTCTCACACAGGCATCATGCAGTATCTCACATCATGGGACACTCATGGTATTTCTCCTGCCAGTAGAGACCAAGTAAGTGTTCAGTAGTAAGTTTATGGAGTCTCCAGGTATTGTGTGCCGAAATAAACGCTCCTGCTGACCAGCCCTCACATGTAATGCCACGGGTTCAACAGGAAGCCAAGAATTTACTGATCATTAAGAGTCACACACACACACACACACACACACACACACACACACACACAAAGACATACAAACACACTGACAAAAATCTTTTGACAACCCTAGTTAATGTACACACGGTCAAAGGAAAAGAATCTTAGCACTTTCTGTATGAACCATTATGACACCACGGACGAAAGGATCTTGAGAAATGCCCACGGGGTGGGGGTCCTGCCTTCATGATGAGGTAATACATCGACTGCTAGCGACATTTCCTGACATTTGACATCATAAATGTTATCCTGATTTCATATCTTGATGGAAATAATGACAAAACGGGTCATCTTAATCAATGGGAAACTTGTCACGCATTCACGCTCACCAACCCCACCGACACAACACGAGTCGTATTGATCTTTTCCATAGTCATCGGACCCATCCAGGAAGATACTTTTTTTTTACCATATGTACATAGAGGACTGAGCTTCGTTAGAGCGTTGGGTGATGATGGTAGTGTGTGTGGCCTCTCATCTTCCCCTCTCTCTGTGTTGCCAACCAAAACGACGACCTGAGACGATGTTTACTATAACAAGGATTCACAGGCGAGGGAAGGAGGGGCAAGAGACACATGTCCTTCGCGTGAAGGTCGTCTAGAGATGAACATTACCTTCCGTCCAGCAGATTCTGTTGGCCGACTAAACACAAAGTCATCCACAAGGTGGAAGGGTACGCCCGAGATGCAACCTCTGACCCAGACTTCCCCCCCCCCCTTCTTCTTCTTCCACCCCCTCTCCTATACCCCCACTATCATCACCCCATAAACACTGACCCGCCGATTCAATGTTGTAGAACACGTGTAGCCCGATCTGTTCCGCTGCTACTACTGCTGTAGAACACGCACAGGGCCGGACTGCAGGTCGCGTTGGTGCAAGACACGAGCAGGCAGGTCTGTAATGCAGCTGCTGCAGTACACAAGCAGGCCGGTCTGCACTGCTACAGCCCTCCCGCCCCGCCGGCTCCGACCAGTATTTTCAGCACGGTGTAACAAACAACCTTATGGCGTTCTGCTTGCGTCCGCCCCGTCCTGACCTTTCCTATTCTTGAGCTTTATCTTTCTTTCTTACTTTCCCTTCTTTTCCCTCCTCACCTGCTTCGTCTCCCCACACTGTGTGACCTGCAGGGTGTTAGGAGCCCGGTCCGGGTCGACGTAGAAGGGGGCGAATTCCATGTTTACTCGCCAGGGCGGTGGCGGCGGAGGTGGTGGTGCACGTCAGATTCCACTTCAATTTCATGGAACGGAGGAGAGAGGCAAGGAACCTTGTGCGCCACCGCCCTCAAGTACTACTTACTAGACTCCCTCCTCCCACAGTGAGGTGATGTGCATCGATAGACAGATGGATAGATACCCCTCAGCATTTACCTTACCTAACCTGTGATGATCATACGTAGGAGAGGACGAGGTCACACCTCGGGTCAACAATGACTGTCTGCTCACCAATGCAAATACTCACTGTTCCATGTAAAGGCGCCATATGACGTCACTTCCTCAACACATACCTGGAAAGAGAGAAAGAGACTACGTCAGTCATGTTATTTCTCGTCCTAAACTAACATGATTATCCTTATTCTCATAATGGTATGAAGATAGCATAGAGGTGAGGCAAGCGTCCTGACGAAGAAATCACTCCTCTTTGACTACACTTCCAGGGAGCCTAATACGAGCAGTAACGGTGAGGGGGCTGCGAGCCGTTCACCTCCACACCAACTCCTCCTCCTCATACACAAAATACATGTATATGATTCAGCTGATGAGGTAAACACGACAAGGTTGTGTATCTGACGGTAAGTCAAATGTGTTCAAGATGTACAGTTTACGTCTCTACAGCCTGGTGGTGCTGACGTCAAGGGGCCACATCCTCCACAGTTCAACAGTATGATCCTGGATGGACAGCAGTGACGCTGCAGGGGTGTGTGTGTCTGTGACCCTGGGGAAGCATGACATCATGGGCCAAGGTCTCTATCCTCCGTCATAGCCAAGCCTCCCACATACCATTACTCCCTTCTTCTTGGTTATTATCTATGAACCTACCCATCTACCTATCTACAATCAATTAATCATATATATATATAAGATTGAATATGACTGCTACTTCAGCATTTATCACTTTTTTGTTGATGTTCTCAACTTGTCTAACGAATCTCTTGCTACTCAGGCAGATGACCAATAAACTAGCCAAAGTTCATGGCAAGGGCAGAGCCAAATTCAAGCAGAGACCAGTATTGTCATTCGTCGTAGGTTTACGTAACACAACACAACGTTATGATATTGTATGCTTAGTCTTAAGTAAGACTTTTGACAGAGTACCTCATGAGCGTCTGCTTAGAAAAATAGCGGCAAACGGCATCGGAGTTTGTGTATTTAATTGGATTAGGGCGTGGCTCACTGACAGAAAACAGAGGGTCTGCATCAACGGAGTTACATCGGACTGGGGCAATGCAAGCAGTGGAGTTCCTCAGGGGTAAGTCTTGGGACCGCTCTTGTTCGTTATAAATATTAAAAATCTGGTTACGGGAATAACCAGCGACTTAGTGAATTTGTTGATGACACAAAAATAGGGATCGTAACTGACTCAGATGAAAATTCAGTGAATTTGCAGAGGGACTTAAATAGAATGGGTGGGTACATGGAAATTGGAATTCAACATAGGTAAATGTACAACACTTAATGTGGGTAAAGACAGGAACACTGATTACAAACTGGACAATATTACTATTTGCAAAACAGAATACGAAAGAGATTTTAGGGGTACTGGTGAGCATGGATCTTAAGCAACGGCAACAATATACTAAAGCGTGTAATTAGGCTAATAGGAGGTTAGGGTTCATTAATGGGAGTGTCAGCAATAAAACTTCCTTGAGTATCATTACAACTTTATCTTGCGTTGATGTGACCACATTTGGATTATGCGGTACAGTTTTGAGCTCCATACTATGCAGGTGATAAAGATTGTTTAGAGAGAGAGTACAATGGAGAATAACAAATATGAACTCTGGGATCAGAAACCTTAATCATGAAGAAAGGTTAAAAAGTCTGAATTTATACTCGCTGAAGAGGAGTAGGGCTAGAGGGGGATATGGCTGAAGTTTTTAAATGTGTGAACGGGCATTATTGAAGGTAACATGAATAAAGTTCTTGGAATGGCGTCACCGGATAGGACAAGAAATAGTAGATTTGAATGAGAAAAAATCGACTCAGGTCGGATGTGGGTAAACAATGGTCGGGAATAGGGTAGTGGCTTTATGGAACAAGTTGCCAGTTACAGTAGTGGAAGCTACGTGGGTCTTTAGGTAGCTTCAAACGAAGGTTGGATGAAGTGTTTATGGGTTCAGGCGGTTGGTTGTAGGGTGGACAGACTCAGGACCCGCCTGGCATGGGTCAGTAGGCCACTTGCTGTGTCCTCACTTCTTCTGTTCTTAATGTATCGTGACTGGTATAGTCTAAGGTATAGTCTAAGTCCATGTACACAAATCAAAGATCAAAGGAAGTGAACAGTATTACTACTGTTTCAAGACACAGAAAGAAAAGTTATTACAGATGAAAGTAAACTTGGGATATTTCTTGTATAATAACAAGCATTAGAAAAGATGCTTTTCTGAACTTCTTAAAATATGTACATCCACGTATTTTGTGTGACCACGAACATCCTAACTGATGCAAAACCTGAGAGTCTTTCTACAAACCTCACAAAGTAACTACTGAACTCTGACCAGAAATTATAAAGCTTTAGTTTAAAGCTAATCTTTTGGATGTCATGAATTCAGAAGTTCTGCTTTGGGAATCATTTTGATTTCATTTAAGACATTACCACTCAATAAATAATGTAAGTCATTCCTTCACCTGAATTAAGCTGCACTGATAAAATGGTGTCAAGTAAGAGTTCGAATGAAATATTAGATGACTATATGTGGTGTGACAGAGGAGGGGGGGTAAGGTAATTAGAGCTGTGTAGTTGAGAGAGAGAGCTGAAGAGGGTATGCTAGAATGGCCTGGACATAAGAAGAGAATGAGCTGCAAAATGCTGGGTCCTTGACAAGACTCCACTGCCATCCAACTACTCACGAGGACACAGACTCGCCGAGGGTGACCTTCCGCTCGAGAGAGAGAGAGAGAGAGAGAGAGAGAGAGAGAGAGAGAGAGAGAGAGAGAGAGAGAGAGAGAGAGAGAGAGAGAGATGAGGGCATCATCTGAGCGAATTTTTGTTTTGAACGATAAGACGATTACTCAAGAAACAGCGTAGTTACTTATACCAAAAGACAAATAGATGCATGAAGCCAACGCAGACATCACCACTGTGTGGAGCACCGCAGTGGGTCAAGAAACAAGACTAATAAATGAACTGCCTCGGACTCTTCCATGGTTCCCATGACCTTAAGCGAATACACATGACGGTAGAGCGACCTGCAGGGTACACAACGGGAATCCTTCCTTGTAAAGTGACGTGGAATGAGTTACAACACTAATAAGAACTGGCCAGGTATACAGGGTCGCCTGGTGTCCTCCGTGCTCACCTCGGGGGCTGACGTGGTGTTCCTGGTAGGTCCTGAGCAGTCCACTGCTCATCATAACTGGCAATATTCTTTTTCAACACACACACACACACACACACACACACACACACATATATATATATATATATATATATATATATATATATATATATATATATATATATATATATATATATATATATATATACACACACATATATATGGCAATATCTATCATCTAATATAATAACTTTACAGAGAGAAACTGGCTATAACATTTCATCTCACTGGGCAAGTGGAACCTGACGAAATGCTGCCACTGGCAGTGCACTTCAGCAGTACGATATGTTGTCTGAATTGACGGCGACACTTTCTGCATGCACCTCGGAAGATCGGACAACCCATCCCAGTAAGTGACTAAGGGAATAGCACGTTCCTCCCTTGGCGGGAAGGGAACAAAGAACCCATCAGTTCACCAGCCGTATTTATCATACAGCTTACGATATCGTTTTTTTTTCCCCCCTCTCGTGACACAGGTACTGAGCACTGTTTGCACAATTATCTTGTCGATGACTCAATTCACGTCGTCCCTCCTCAGTCTGACTGCCTAAATGTCATCAATGGCAATCTGCTTCCGAATGACTGCACTAACTAATGTAAAAATCCTTTAAAGTCTCCTTGGAACTATTACCGCTTCTACCCGGGCGATACTTCTGTCTCCGTTAGGTGTATAGCAGAGGGTTTTGTTGCAGTACCGGAGGCTTATATACCCCTACGTCTCCTTCCTGTCCATGGTTCACCCACACCATTCCCTATGGTCACTTGTGGATGGCACATCAGGTGTGGAACAGCTCTCCTTTCGAATTCTATTCGGCTTCAATCTCAGCCCCCAAGACATTGTACACAAGTTACTTCTGGTACGAAATAACCTCTTCCACGTGTCGAGTCTTTCTGGTCTCTGATTCACCTATCGTTTTCCATATGGACGTTGCAACTACTGTCTCTCCCGTCTTCACAGTCGCTTTTCTTGGTCCTGTTCACTTCATCTGGAGACACTTCAGGACACTGTAACGTTCCCTCACCTCCTGAGGCACTATCTGGCTACTTCTCTGTAGCTTCTCAAAATATCTTTTCATTTGGTTTACAAAGCACTTTTCTCTTTGGACACAAGCAAGGTCTCTGTGCCTCTGAACTTGTGACCGCGCTTGCTTTTCCGTCTTGTTTTCGCCTGAAAGACAAAATTTTCCCTTGATCTTCAACAATACCGTCTTTGAACAGAGTGCTGCTTTCAGTGTCTTGGGCGGCTCTTTACGTAATTATTCGACTGATTCAAATCAGTTCAACTTTACCAATCTGAGCTCAAAGGTTGACCCACTTCTCCTAGACTGCATCATCTATTCCTATTTCCTTTTCTTTACATACTACTTCAATTTCTGGTTCCGAGAACTGGCTGCTTGCGTGCCTTCGTCATTTGCTAGACCATCGGCAAGCCAAAGTGTCACAATGATTCCTGTGTGATCGTCGGCAACACAAAGGCGGGCTGCTGCAATGTCTGTTTCTTTCCTTACACTACTAAGCTTTGGAATTCGACTTTCTCAATCCATTTCCAACAGCTACGATCAGAACTCTTTTCAAACTGCACGCTTTCCATTTGCTCAAAATCACAAATCATTCTTCAGTTTCGGCACTTTTATTCTTAAATCCTTTTGCCAGTTTGAATATTTCATTCGAGAGAAAAATAAAAATACGATTAAAATCTATGACGATGCTCATGTGTGCCTCGTGAAAAGGTATTCGATCATCTAGTGTTCAGTAACTCCTAGCCATTTAAAAGATTGTATCACACCTCAGGTTCAGCCATTAGACATGTCTTCTGTAATACCTTTAAAATTTACAAAACACCCAAGTGTCCAAGTGACACACTGAATATCATCTTCCTCATTTTCTTAAGAGTCTTTCATGGACGTTGAATATACCCGGATCTTCTTATGATACTCTCAAAGTGAAATCCAACACCCGTGAGTAAGTTCCGATACCTTCTACAACCTTCACAACATCCCGGTGCAGGTTGGAGAGGTTTTTTTCCCCCCCCGATGCCACACCACAACCAACCAACCCCCCGGCCCGCTGTGCGTGACAAGATGCATGGTTACAATCAATGGCAGCACTTCATGCAAGATAACCGATAAGTTCCCTATGATACCGGCGTGTCCCGCGGCCTTATCGCTTGGGGTTACGTGATGCTCTCACTCGCTGAAGGACGAGGCAGTTGACCAGGGCCTGACACACAGGGGAAATCCCCCCTGTGGTGCTCACAGGCGACCACAGAATGTCACGTGGTATTTCCTTCGTGGTGGTGCTTGTGGTGGTAACCACGTAGTCTGCCAGTCACGTGAGATGACCCCCAGATCTTTTTAAGGTATACTTTCGACGGCTTAACGTGAGGCCAGACATTATCATAGGAATATTAAAAGGGTCATCATCACTCCTATACAACATCTTGCTTGTTCCATCACAACTCATGAACAACACCCGCCCTGCTACTTACAACTGGCGTACAAGCACCTTGCCTGGCCATCACGATTCGTGCACAGCATCTTGCCTGGCTACTGCAAATGGTGCAAGGCACATTACCTGGTCACCACAACTCGTGCAGAGCACTTTACATGGCCAACACAACTCATGTAAAGCACCTTGTCTGGTCATCACAACTCGTGTAAAGCACCTTGTCTGGCATTCACAATCCCCTGAACAGCATCTTGCATGACCATAACAACTTACATAGATCATCTTCTGTGATGGTACCAACCCGTAAAGACCATCTCGTCTGGCGATCAGAGCTCGTGAAGAGCACATCTTGCATGGCGATCACACTTCGTGTACATCTAGCTCGGCGATCAAAACTGGTGTGAACCACTTTTTCCAGCGATCACGAACTCTCAAAAACTCACGTATCCGAATTCAGGCGACGATGGCCACACAAACATTCCACCTCAGAGGGAGAGACACTTTACCTAAATGAATCACTCAAAGCTGCTATTGAGATCAGAATGTATAGTGTTCATGAACCCTACGAAGTAAAGCAGCGGCTGTATTGACCTGAGTCATGAGAGATCAGCAGCAACCCTCACCCCATCCCCTGACATCACTGGTTTCCTCCATTCCCGCCAAGCGTCCGGCCCCGGTCACATCCTAAGCTGAGGCTGGGTGCTGACCATGACATATAGTCACACACTGACGCCATCTCCACACGTCGGCTCTTTACGTCGAGCCACTGGTGCTGACGACAGACAGTCCTGCTTGCTGCTGCTGCTCTGGTGGGGGACAAGATCAACAAACTGGGCAGTTAGTTAACCCATCATACTGCACAGTTGTGTTGTGCTAGGTACCTTCAAAATCTCTCGATGTCTCCAAGAAATATGGCCTGATTGTTAACGATTCTCACTCTTGATTGCAACAGCACTGAACTCTCGTCATTATAACTGTAATATACTTGTGTTGGATGCATGACGCAGGTCCTATGACAACAGTTCATGACGGAGTTGGAGTCCAGTTGCTCTTGACTGATACCCATATTGTGGTCTGGCTGCATGATAGGACTGATGGTTCTGGCTGCATGATAGGAGTGACGGCTCTGGCTGCATGATATCAGTGATGGCTCAAGATGCATGATAGGAATGATGCATTAACCAAACGCCAAAGCTCCAAGAACGGAGTCGACTATCATAGGCGTCCATCTGCATGGATTTCAAAACACACAGTTCCCCCTGACAGAACCTAAACACCTTTTTTTTTCTTTTCAGAATTTCAAGGAATGGGAATGGGAATGGGAATGGGAATGGGAATGGGAATGTACGGTCATCCATCCCGAAGAGATATTGTGGCTTGGTTCTGTCTGAACTGCAGGTACTCATGGGGGTCTCTCTCTTCTGTTGACAGTGAAGAGACCAGAAGTAAACTTTGCCATCGGAACAAGCCACACGCCCTGCAGTACTTTGTCCTTGTATATGATAAAATCAGTGAACAGAGAGAGACCGTCTACCGAAGAAGGTACGCAAAACTATTTCATTTGTCCTGTTGATGTATCTTAAAGAGGTCGTTTAATGTAACTTGATATCTATATCAATCACTGTCAACCAGTCCCTTGACTAGCGAACTCTGTATTCTCTCTTCGCACCACAGCCCACAGGGAAGGGTAGGAATACACATTAAATTTGCCTCACTTTGCTGGGAAGCTCATCCGCGGGTTGTAAGTCTTCCTGAGCCACCAAAACCCTCATGTGCCAAAATCTTACGTGAACACAACTCGAGCAGTCATACTGAGACATGATCAGATTAGCAAACATACTAAAACCAATGTATCACACTGCCCTCGAGTAACAGTGTTCTCTCTCTCTCTCTCTCTCTCTCTCTCTCTCTCTCTCTCTCTCTCTCTCTCTCTCTCTCTCTCTCTCTCAAAAGCTCAATAAACAGCTGTTCATTTACTGTAATCTAGTATAATGATGCTGAACACATGAATATAATCTTAATAACGAGGTAGATCATTTAATCTGTTTTACAAGAGGGATGATATATACCTAACTGTATTCTCAATGAAGGACGCTACACAACTGTTATAACCTTATTGCATTCCCCTAAACAATATATCATACACAATGTTGTCTCTATGCAAGGACCTATATTCTTAATGTCCAGGCAAAATACGTATGGTCCCCCAAGCAAGATGCTATACGCTTACGACAGTCGATATGTACTATCTTCATGACGTGGTCAGTATTGCCCTCCGTCTGCACAACTATATATATATATATATATATATATATATATATATATATATATATATATATATATATATATATATATATATTTTCCCTGGGGATAGGGGAGAAAGAATACTTCCCACGTATTCCCTGCGTGTCGTAGAAGGCGACTAAAAGGGGAGGTAGCGGGGGGCTGGAAATCCTCCCCTCTCGTTTTTTTTTAATTTTCCAAAAGAAGGAACAGAGAATTGGGCCAGGTGAGGGTATTCCCTCAAAGGCCCAGTCCTCTGTTCTTAACGCTACCTCGCTAATGCGGGAAATGGCGAATAGTTTGAAAGAAAGAAATATATATATATATATATATATATATATATATATATATATATATATATATATATATATATAGAGAGAGAGAGAGAGAGAGAGAGAGAGAGAGAGAGAGAGACAACCACCATACACGTGAGGAGGAGGAGGAAGCACTACCACACGACCTCCCTCCCACCACGGACACCAGCATAAACCACCGTCGTGAAGGGAACGTTCTGGGTCACAGGTGGAGAACGACTCAGTACACCTTCAGGAGAACGTCCTATGTCACAGGTCATGAACGATTAGCTACGCCTTAAGATAAAAGCATACATTTTCCAGGAGTTCCTGTAGTTCCAAGGCTACGCTACTTCCAGTAGCAGAGAAATGATGGACTCTTTGGAAGTGGTTTATTTTCTGACGAGACCGTGATGATGATGCAGCCTAGGATTATGAGGCTTTTCATTTACAGAGCAACCTTAAGCAGGACACACACACACACACACACACACACACACACACACACACACACACACACACACACACATAATACATAACATACACACGTAAACCAATGACAGGAGAAAACTAGCTGGAAAAATAACCACAGAAGCTCCAACCTTTGGACCGCACTTCAAGTTTTAAAAGATAGAGAGTAAATATGAACAGGAGGATATATATACAGCAGAGGAAACAAGGAACACTTGATCAGAAAGACATGGACAGATTAACCAGAACGGGAAAGTGACCCGTCCCTCTACCAGGCGAAGAACGTCAGGTTAGCTACTGTTTTCATTATTTTGCCGCACTTCAACAGATTTCATCTATGCATTCCCTCATCCATGCTCATGATGCTGTTAATTTTGGTAAGAGAGGATCCAACAGTAAGCACTTCCTATAAGTGACGCATAAGGGTAAATAAATTTCGACTTCCTTTGATTAACCATAAGGCATTACCTAAGACAGAATAGACCATCATCTAATGAAAGCACAGGTGTCTACTCTGTCCCACGTAAAGTCTGTAACAAGACTTTGTTTGTCAAACGGGTACATCTTTAAAAGAGAGGATTGAACGGCATAAATATTCTGTGAAGGCAGCCTCGGCATCAAACGCAACATTCAGACACAAAGAACATTATTCACATCCAGTTAATTGGACGGAACAAAAGTTTTTTTTTTTCTACCCTCTAAACTGTGATCTTTTCTGTAACCCAAACAACGATACGTGGCAGAGAGAAGCTTTGTCATCTGTCCAGCATGACAAGTTCCAGGATATGAATAATGATGTGGCAATAACCAGGAGGCTTCTAATTTAAAATTCAAAGGGCTCTTTGATCTCGTGGATCATAATAGAATTACGAATCAAATGACAGACTGACTGACTGAAAGTTCATGCATTATATTATGTCCAGTCTAACCAATAGGCTGGCCGGAGCGGATAACTGTATGACTCGGAAGGTATTGCAACACAACCCACAACCTGGTTGCTGGAGAGGCTCCCTAATGCATCGTTAGTCCCTAAAATAGAGCATAAATCTGCCGTCGTTTAGGCTTATAGTTCTTACTTTCTCCATGTGACAATCACTCCTGTTAACATCGTCCACAGAGTTTAAGAGTTTGAGAGAAACACACCTTCCACAAGGTCAATATCCACGCGCCCTGGTTGCACCTACCATCACTGCTTCCCTAAATACATCCCATTCCTCACCCACTCCCCCTCACTTCATCTGCTCTCACCTTTTGCCATTTGACACTCAATCTTTGCTGGTACTTCTTCGCCGCCACTTCAGCCCCTATGGGCAAAGACTCGTACTGTGTTCAGTATATATGATTTCCTCACACGGCTGATACGTCGACAAACGTGTCACTCTGGTGTTTCCCTCGGCTCTACACCATGGATGATCGAGTCTACTCAATACGGCTCTTGTCTGCTCTGTGTGCGACCAGGCGAGAGCTCGTCTTCAGGTTCGCCGTACAAGCGCCACATCAGGAGAGCCTCGCCTACTGCCCTAGAACTTAACTCATTAAGCTCACCCGAGCCTGAGACACGCTGGTGTTGTCACATCACTTCACCCAATACCTCAACATACGCCGGTAACCTTCCTACCATCACAGCGTTACACCAACGTTACGTAACGAACCAGTAATACAGGGAGGTCGTGCAGATGTAACTAGTTATACACAGGACTGTAGGCATCATGGGAAGGGTCTTAAGCTACGCGGGAATACAGTAACATACAACGATCCTTCTAATGAAAATCCTCCTTAGTTCTTTCAAGAAATAACCCACAGGATGATTCTTCTTGTTTGGAGGAAGTGGTCAGAGGACGTGACCTCGTGTGTAATGTAACATTCCTTCACGACACTGAATTAACATGGTAACAACAAGATTATAACCTGTTCTCACGACCTGGATATACAGATTGAACTGATGTGTGTTCAGATCTCAGATGGAGGGTTAGCGTTGTCATGCCACCTTAAAACCCTCTGTACATATAACTGGCCTCAGGAAAAATATTATTTTGTGAAGATTCGTCAACATAACACAGAACACTTACCCTGGTTCCTCGGACATAACCCAATAAGTAGGTAACCTTCCCACAATATTCCAATAGTTTATCAATGTTCACTTTACCTGTAGGGGAGTCCACAGTAATATATCTACCGCTCTTTTGTTCTTTTTTTTTTAACCGTATCTTTGTATTAATTTCTTCTACCTTTACACTTTGGCGATAAGATATCTATACTAGTAAAATGTCAAGCCGCCGTATGCCCAAACTCTCCTTGCTTCTTGAAATATACTTAGGGCAGACCAGAGAAAGAAGTGTATAGTCAGTGTAAGCTGTATGTCCCTTGCACTGCATCAGGTTTCTTACAGTGCAGCATGTGGCTACTCATCGCAAAAATTTGTGTGTGTGTGTGTGTGTGTGTGTGTGTGTGTGTGTGTGTGTGTGTGTATGTGTGTGTGTGTATGTGAGGCTCACTGGATCTACGACACCGGGAGCTGTAAGTAGTCAGTCAGGATTGATCACGACCATGAAGAACATTCCATCACCAGTGAAGCTCGTTATCTTCTACAACGCACTGTATTCTGGCTGCCTAGCTATGTTCACTGGAACTGAGGGAGCCAGGTGGCAGCGTTGATCTTGAATACACAGGTTCCCTCATTCCTCTCTTAAAGTTACGAGAGTTCCACCCGTCGCCTCAGTCACATCTCTGCAGTTCCTTGCCAGTGAGGACAAGATGCAGGTTCATCGTACACACACGACAGGTCAACGAGGGGCTGTTGTCCCACACGTACTTCTGGACCCTATCCTTGCATCAGCGGTGGGAGTCAGTGGCAACCAGAAGGAAGCTATGCATTAGAAATCAAACAAGAAGCACAAAAGCTAAAGAAATAACAGGAAAGACTTATCTTACACCCAGAAAAAAATGTATGGAGATTTCGAAGGTTACAGCAAAGGAGTCAGCAAAACCACAGAGTTCTGAAGGTTGTAACAGTGCTACATGGAGGGACAATGTCAACATTCTCACACGTAACCTTAAGCACTCCACCTCATAGTATTTCATGACTGAGCTCCAAGACTTAAGTAACACAGTTTTCTTTTGCACCTAGAGCTTCGCCTCTACACACTGTCTCTATACGAGGTGACACAAGAGAGTATTTCAACAGCCTCCATAATCAACCTTGCATCACAGAAATCACATCATACCAACAAGACCATCTCCGGGCACTCTCTCTCTTTCCTGCATGACAACACACACACACAGTACGTCATCAATCACAGACTTCGTCAGCATCTTTTCCTCCAGCAGACAAGCCTGCCATGTTAGAGGCATCAGCTGATCACGGGATCATGCCTCACTGGAGGCCCACCCAACATTCACCAGGAAGGTGGGAAGGTCGCAGGACGTGGGACAACACCAAGATAATCTACACGACTCATTCACACGTTGTATCATCCTTAAGTCTATTCATCCAAGGTCTTCTGAAAAGTCTAATACACAGGATGAACAGTGGCCAAAGAAGTTAACCTTGGAGGAAACCGCTCGTTACAATGATACCATTTGACAAGACGCGTCCAGTATGTATTCTTAGTCTGCTCCAGCGCAGTTGTGCTTAGCGAATCACGTAAGGATTCCTCCTCCTCCTCTTACCGATCGTCTGAGAACTGATTCATTGTTCTACC